>NC_062570.1:105233298-105268298 GCF_022837055.1 Prionailurus viverrinus
TCTCTCTCTCTCTCTCTCTCTCTCTCTGTCTCTCTGCCCTTCCCCTGCTCATGCTCTCTCACTCTCTCTCTCAAAAATTAGTAAACATTAAAAAAATTGTTTTTCAACGTTTATTTATTTTTTTTGGGACAGAGAGAGACAGAGCATGAATGGGGGAGGGGCAGAGAGAGAGGGAGACACAGAATCGGAAGCAGGCTCCAGGCTCCGAGCCATCAGCCCAGAGCCCGACGCGGGGCTCGAACTCACGGACCGCGAGATCGTGACCTGGCTGAAGTCAGACGCTTAACCGACTGCGCCACCCAGGCGCCCCAAAAAATTGTTTTTAAGAAGCAAAGTTTTCTGGTGAGGAATAAAGAGGACACACAGGGAAGGGACACGCAGCGGGAATAACCAGGGTTTCCCTACACGGGAAGATAGGACAAAAATCTGAGTTTTTCCTAAATAGGAGCAAGTCTCGGTAACACCCTACAGGGCAATGAAACCTTAACTTGGGGGAATACTTTTTTTTTTTTTCCTACCACCAGAAACCCTCTGCATTTCTGTTGTACAACAATCTACCAGTCAACATGTGACTTTGCATAGTCTGGGGCCGGGTCAAAATCTATTTCCCCAGAGAGGACAAGAAATCCTTGGATGGGCCTCTTAGACAGTGAGCCCGTGAAAGAACGTTCAAACATTCTTTTTCCTTGTTTCCAAATTTCAGATGATTTTTTTTTTCTTAATCCGTCGGAGTCAGGAGTTTGTAAATGGACTCTGGAAGGTCCGAGACTGAAATTATTTACGACTGTTTGTGTGCGTGCATTTTTCTGGGGAAAAGGTTGTGGTTGCCATCAGATTTACATTAGTGGCCCTCCCCACAAAGCATAAAAACTGAGCTCAGGGGGCGCCTGGGTGGCTCAGTTGGTTAAGCGTCCGACTTCGGCCAGGTCACGATCTCGCGGTCCGTGAGTTCGAGCCCCGCGTCGGGCTCTGGGCTGATGGCTCGGAGCCTGGAGCCTGCTTCCGATTCTGTGTCTCCCTCTCTCTCTGCCCCCCCCCCCCGTTCATGCTCTGTCTCTCTCTGTCTCAAAAATAAGTAAACTTTAAAAAAAATTAAAAAAACAAAAACAAAAACTGAGCTCAGCGTGCTAGCTTCCCACCTCCTTCTCCCAACAAAGGGGAGGAATTTGCTTCTTGACGCGGAAGTCCTCTGTAAGTGCTCTCAACCGGATGTTCAGGCACCTGCTAACAGGTGTTACAAGAGGGTCACCTCTTCCCCATCTTTGCGGTCCCAGTGTCCAGGCTGGCCTGGCGTCAGCTGGGAGTCAGTCAAGCTACTGACTTCAAGGAAACCCACTGAGCTGCTGCCTGCTTTGTGCCCAGCACGCGGCTCTGGCCTTTCCAGGAAGTTCAGGGCCTGGCCCCGGCATGCATTCTCCCAGCAGGCTGGGCTAGCGGGGACCTTGGAGATAACTGGCATGTGACGTCGTAATGGTGGCCCTTGAACTCCTCTGACCTTTTTAAAGTTTATTTACTTATTTTGAGAGAGAGACAGAGTGCAAGCTTGTGCTCGTGAGCCGGGAGGGGCAGAGAGAGACGGAGACAGAGAGAACCCCACGCGGTCAGTCCCTGTGCTGTCATCAGGTCTTGGACTTGGGGACAAGCATGTGTTCAAAGAGGTCTGGCCGGCAATCGTGTCTGCGTTTCTGATCCGTAAACAAGGACGTAAGTTATTCATTCATTATGTTTTACTGTTTATAAACAAAAGCTTTTGAGATACGGGCTCCAAAGGGGGAACGCGACAATCCTAGCTGACGCTTAAATGGCACCTGCCGTGTCCTGGGGATGTTGAAGCACGTCCTGTCAGTTCCTCGGGTCATTTTCATGAAGCCTCCCCAAGGCAGCTTCTATTACTTACCCCATTTTACAGATGAGGAAACTGAGAGGTTAAGATCATTCAGCTGGCAAGTGGCGGAGTCAGGATTTGAACCCAGGCTCTCTGGTTCTGGGCTTCACACCCCTTAGCAACTAGAATTCCTGCTTCTCCAAATAAAAAACGGCGGCAGTGGGAGGGGCACCTGTGTGGCTCAGTCGGTGGAGCATCCGACTTCGGCCTGCGTCATGATCTCCCCGGTTTGTGAGTTCGAATCCTGCCTCCGGCTCTCTGCTGTCAGCGCAGAGCTCGCTTTGGATACTCTGTCCACCCCCCTACTCGTGCGCGCGCGTGCGCTCTCTCTCGAAAATAAATAAATGTTAAAACAAAACAAAACAAAACAAAAAACAAAAAAAACAGTGGTGGGAAGGCTTTTCATTAGTGCCCTGGGCCCAGGTCCTCATTTGGGTAGGTGGGGAAACGGAGGCCCAGATAGGGGAGGGGGTGTCCGCAGAGCCAGCCAGTGGCAGACCCAGGCTGGTGGCCAGCTGTGCCCACTCCCTGGCCACTGCTCCTTGGCTTTACCGTGAGGCCTTCCGAGGAAGGCAGACCCCTGCCCGCCTGCCTTGTGCCCTCACCTGACCCATCAGGGGGCTGGGTACTTGGAGACGCAGAGGGGACAGAGTGGGGTCCCTGCCGTGGAGGGGAGGGGACAGCAGCGGCCCAGGGAGGAGTGGGGAGGAAGGAGGAACGATGGGGTGCCACTTTGCCACTCCTGCCCACACCTCCCAGGCTCTGGACACCGTCCCCACTGCTCTCCCTGCTGCTCCCCTGCACCGGCAAGGGGTTGACGTCCCGCCTCTCCGCCTCTCTCCCTCTAAGGCTGCTGTCTCCCCAGGTGATCCCAGGGGCTCAAATTTGACAGTTCCTTTATTTCGTGACCGCCCGGATGGCTTTGCTCTCGCCACCGAGGATCAATGCCCCACTTACCTCTAAATCTGTGTAAATTTGTAATTAGAAAAATCTTTTTATGTTTTATTTTCTATTTGAGAGAGAAAGAGAGAGAGATTGAGATTGAGAGCGTGAGCAGGGGAGGGGCAGAGAGACGGAGACAGAATCGGAAGCAGGCTCTGAGCTGTCGGTGCAGAGCCCGACGCGGGGCTCGAACTCACAAACCCGAGATCACGACCTGAGCTGAAGTCGGACGCTCAACCGACTGAGCCACCCAGGAGCCCCAGTAACTTTTAATTTTAACATCGAGGCCTCACGTGCAGGTAAGGAAGGAGTGTGAAGTGCGTAATCTTAGGCGTATAGAGTCACGGAAGTCACATTACCCTGCCACCCCCCCCCCACCCCCTGGGGTCTCCTTTACAGCCGATACCCATCACTGCAGTTAATATGCACCACTGGTTATAGAAATCATACAGTCAACAAATACTCTGTGTGTTCATTTGGCTTTCTTTCCCTTAACAGGAGATCTGTAAGGTTCACCCCCTTGTGTGTGCCATCAGCAGTTCATTGTTTTTTTCTGGCTGCTTATTATTCCCCTATCCAGAGAAACTACAATGTATTTATCCATTCTGTGCTGATGGGCACGTGGGTCATTTCCAGAATTTTGTCAACCTGAGGGGATCTTCTGTAAACATTCCTGTACCGGGGGTCCGTGCACGGATGTGTGTTTTCATTTCTTCTTCTGGGTAGATGCTCAGAAGGCAGGATTCCTGGGTCACAGGGCAAGCCTATTCATTTAAGAAACCGCTTCTGTGACGGGGGGCCTGGGGGGCTCAGTCGGTTAAGCATCCGACTTCGGCTCAGTTCATGATCTCACGGCCCGGGAGTTCGAGCCCCGCGTCGGGCTCTGTGCTGACAGCTCAGAGCCTGGAGCCTGTTTCGGATTCTGTGTCTCCCTCTCTCTCTGACCCTCCCCCGTTCATGCTGTCTCTCCCTGTCTCAAAAATAAATAAACGTTAAAAAAATAATAATAATAAAAAAAGAAACCACTTCTGTGGTTGGGATGAGTTGCTTTCACTGGCACGTGGTCGAGCTGCCTTTGTTCATTTCCTTGCATGTGTATTACCTCATTTTGCCCTCCCGGAACCCCCCCCCCCCCCTCCCCCCCCCCGCAGAGGTGATGCTGGCCGGAGCAAATATTATTGCCACCTGACGTGGAACTGTCGCTATTTGCTCACCACCTACAACAGCTCAAGGTTCAAGTTCAGAGGGGGCTCAACGCTCCGGAGAGGAGAGAGGAGCACAGAACTCTGAGATTACAAAATTTTTTCCTGTGGGAAGTGAGAGCTGAGTTCCAGAAAATCTCACACACTTTTGGATCAGAACCAGCCTCGTTTCTTGCTGGCAGGAGAGTGGGACTCAGCTGTGCTCTTAGCGGCCTAAGAGAGCCTTACAAGTTTTGTATTTCAATTGTTCTGTTCTTTTAGGTTGGACAACAGTACTGTGGGTATTTCGTGTGTGTGTGGGGGGGGGAGGTGTCTGTTCCTTAAAAAGGACCTTTATCTTTTAGAGATCTGTACTCAAGAGCTTGTGGGCAAAACAGAATTTCTGGATTTGCTTTAAAGAAATCCAGAGGCAGGGGCAGGGGCATAGACAAGTCAGGCCCTCGCTTGACAATTGTTGAACCTGAGTTTTGGTTACCCAGGACTTTATTATACTGTTCTCATTAAGTTTTGTATGCTTGAGGGGCGCCTGGGTGGCGCAGTCGGTGAAGCGTCCGACTTCAGCTCAGGTCACGATCTCGCGGTCCGTGAGTTCGAGCCCCGCGTCAGGCTCTGGGCGGATGGCTCGGAGCCTGGAGCCTGCTTCCGATTCTGTGTCTCCCTCTCTCTCTGCCCCTCCCCCGTTCATGCTCTGTCTCTCTCTGTCCCAAAAATAAATAAATGTTGAAAAAAAAAATTAAAAAAAAAAAGTTTTGTATGCTTGAATTTTTCCATAAAAAGATATTTTTAGAGTAAAACAAAGGGGGGGGTTTCTCGGTGATAATAAAAACATTACATACATTTTTTAAAAAAAGGTTTCCTTATAGCCACGATAGGCAGCTGCTATAGAAGGTTTCATTCGACCTGGGAAAGAATTGAAAACACAAAAAACAAACAAACCAGAGCTTGAGAAAGATTACTTTAGCTTCTGAGGCCAACTCTGGGATATTTTTGGCCCAAAGGGAATACAGGATCTGACAGGCCTAGAGCTCCCCAGGGGCCTAGTTCTTGGGCTCTTTATTAACAGTGGTTGCCTCACCAGCCCGGGGAGCGCACCGGAGGGGATTGAGGGGATTGAGGCCTCCACACTCTGGCTGGAACTGGTAGTGGTGTGAGTTTCATTATTGGGGCCAAGAGCCCCGGCGCCCCAAGGACCTCGGTCCTGTCCTGCCTTGCCCTGACCCGCTCCCCCCCCCCCGCCCAGGTGGCACCGAGGAGGCTTGCAGGGAGGGGTGCCCTGTCAAGGCCGCAGAGCCCTGGGAACACACAGGGCTGGGGGGGGGGGGTAATCCCAGGGGGGCGTCCACGACAGCGCTGGGGTGAGGAAGAAAGTGACCTTGGGCGGGGACCTGCAGAGGGCTGGCTAGGATTCCAGGGAAAGGAGGGAAGGGCATTTGAGGTGAGGGTGACAGTCCCAGGCACAAACCAGGAAGGTCTAGGTGCCAGATAGGAGAGTGGAGAACGATGGAGCGGCCCAGGCAGGCGCAGTGCAACTGGGCATTGAGCAGGTGTGCCCCGGGCCCAGCTCACCTGCCCTCTTGTGCCGGGAAATCTGGAGCTGGGGGTCCGAGTGGTGGTGGGGGTGTGTGGGGGGGGAGGTGAGGGCCTGGGATCGCTCTCGGTCCAGACGGGAACCTGCAGTGGCCGGAAATCTCCAACTTCCCACTTCAAAGAAATGCAAATTAAAATAAGGAGAGTTGTCTACGCCCTCTCCTTTAGGTTTGGCAAAGATGAAAAGAACGGGTAATGACAGCACTGGCGATCTCCTGGAGCCGCGGCTCCTCTCCCACGCGTGGGTGGACGTAGACGTTAGTCAGCTTTTTTGAGGGCAGCTCAGCAAGGGGCACCCAAGCGTCACCCAAATGTCGCAGGTGCCTGTCCTTTAACCCGGTTGCCGCACTTCTAGGCATCTGCACAGAGAATGCGGAGCTCAAGGAGGCACGCTGACGGGCGGCGCGGCCTAATTTGTACCTGCGACGTGAAAAGGGGGCATACGTGCCCGTGGGGCGGGTCAAATACCGCAGAAGGGAAGGGCATTGCTGTGTCTCCACGGGGAGCTCCGTCCAAATGAAAACCAGCGGATCCCGTGACTTTCTTGAAAGCCGTCTGGAGAGTGCGCACCAACGGTTAACTGTGGTGGCGGCAGAGGGATGGGGGGCGGGAACAAGAGAGAACTTTCGTTTTCTCTTCTAAGCCGTTCAGGGGTAACGACCAAATGATACAGACCTAGATGGAGGCAAGCATGGGGTTTTCATAAAAGAAGTGATTGGCCTTAAGCAGAGCCGGGTCTCTGTCCTAAAACGGGTGCGTGTATGGAGCACCTGCTGTATCCGGGACCCCCCCGCTAGGACCTGGGAAAATTTCAGGCGAAGATAGGAAAGGGGCAGGGGTGGGGGTGGCGGGGCGGGGAGGGAGGGAAGCTCTGCCCGCACTTCCCTGAGTGCCCCGCGGCAGTTGCCAGCGGCCTAGACTCCTGGGATCGGCCGGTGACTGCACTCTCGACGCCTCTCCTGAGCTCAGTGACCCACACAGGGTCACTCTGTCCCCACCTCCAGCCATGTCTTTCCTGGGACCAACAGTGCTTTAGGCGCCTGAATAATTAATTGACCAAACCTTACCAAAGCCCCCGTGGGAGGTATTTTTCTCCCACTTGGATAAGGAGGAGGCTCAGAAAGGTCACCGGAATTCGCATTAGCGTTTTGGCTCGGCGAGCCGCTCTGCCTCGGGATCGCATCAGCTGGGGATAAGGTCCGATTGGGGACGTGGGCTCTGGAGTCAGACCCGGGCCCAACGCCGCATCCACGTTCTTAGCTGTGTGATCGCGTGCAAGTAGTGATCCCTTCTGCAGCCCAGGCGGGGATCAGCTATTTATAGGGGTGCTTTGAGGATTATACGGGCAATGGCTGTAAAGGGCTGGCATGAGCCAGGCACCGCGCTAAACGCTCTCATGGGCCTGGGCCAAATGAGTTGGCCCATTTTTCGGATGAGAAAACAGAGTCTCCAGGGTGAGGAATGTCGCCCTGGGCCCCCGGCTGGCAGAGGCTCAGGTGGCGGGCCTCGGTGCAGCCTCGGTTTCCTCACCTGACGCGTCCCCCTAGGCGCCCCGCCGATGCCCCGCCCCGTCCAGGTCCCGCCCCCGACCCGCCGAGCTCCGGGAGTCTCAGCCCCGCCCGCACCGAAGCCCCGCGAGCGGCAGCCAATCGGCGGCTGCCGGCGTCGGGTGCACTCGGCCTCGCCCGCGGCCCTCCCGCCTCCGGCTCTCGCTCGCCGCTCGCTCAGTCAGCCGCCGCCGCCGCCGCCGCCGCCGCCGCCGCCGCCGCCGCGCCTCCGCTTGCCGACTCGGTAAGGCTGGGCCGAGGCTGGGCGCGCGGGGACGATGGGCGAGCGGGCTGCGGCCGGCGCCAGGGTGGGGCGCGCGGGGACTGCCAGGGTCCGGACTCCGGAGGGCGGGGGGTGCGGGGGCCGCCTGCCGAGCCGCAGCGCCGAGGGGAACCTCCGGCATCGCCCCGCCAGGACGGCGGGGTTCGTGGGGAGCCTGAAACGGGAGCGGGTCGGGGACTCCCCACCTCCCGCGGTGGATTGGGTCTGGGGTCCGCCTAGGGGTGTGTCTGCGCGCGGGCCTCCTGTGCCGGTCCGGTGCGGCAGCGGGAAGGATGCTCAGCCCTTCGGACTTGGGTAGGATGCGCCAAGCTCGGGACCAGTAGGGGTACTGGCCTCTTTCTTCGCCCTTCTCGCTCTCACTTCCCAGGAGTGGATTGGGTCTGGGGGTACGCCCGAGGGTCGATCGGCCCGCCGGGAGGTACAGTGCGGGAGCTGGAGGGATGCTTGGTTCTCCGGACTGGGCAGGATGCCTCTGGCCTGGGGCCCCTAGAGCCCCTTTCCTCTCATCCCACCCCACTCTTCGGAATGGATTGGGTCTGGGGGTCCGTCCGAGGGTCGGTGAGGCTGCAGGAGGGGTGCTCGGCCTTCTGGACTTGGCTGGGCGCCGCCAACCCCCTCTCGATCCCGCCGCATCCCTTCGCCCTCCGGGGGTGGATTGGGCCTAGGGGGACGTCCAGGGGTCGCAGTGGGAGCTAGAGGGACGCTCGGCCTTCGGGACTCCGTGGGGCGCAGTCCACCCAGCCTCCTGCGGCCGCCCCCGCATTGCAGCCGTCGGGACACGCCCTTGACGCGGGACTCCCCGCGCGGTCGGAGCACCCGTCGTGAGCGAGGTCGGGGCGTCCGGCCGGGGTCCCCGCTTGCGAGCGCCCCCCATCCCCTGGTGCGGGGCAGGTGGGCGCCGTGAAACTGCCCAAGGTCGCGGCGGGTTCCCAGCCCGGCAGCGGCCCGGCGGGGGGGTGGAGGAGGGGCGTCACGTGACCAGGCCTGGGCGCTCTGGCCCTTCCTGCCGGGACGGCGCGGTCGGGGTGGCGGAGCTACCCGGGGTCCCGGGCCGGGATGGAGGCAGCTCCAAACCTCAGCCCCCTCGGCGAGTCAACGACCAGTTCCTTTCATTTTGTTCGGAAAGGCCGTGGGTCAGCGTCTTTATAATGTAAATTGATGGTTGGCTTTCGTTCAAGCCGACCTGACTTTTTTAACACCAAGAGTTAAAACTCCGGAGTAATCAACCCGATTCAGTAGGGACCAGACGTCGTTTTCCCAACTCAGGACAGGCTTTCGGTTCCTCTGTGCTCTTTGTGTAGTTCAAATACTTACTGGCAGATTTTTGTGGGAGACCGGTAACTTTGTAAGGTACCGGACAAAATCCGTTTACTCTTTGGAAACGTGTATTTTGTTACACCATTTTCTTGCATAGGCGTCGGGTTTCTGGTCATTCCAGATATTCAAGCATGCTTATTTCCTTCTGAACCCCAAACCAAGTGATTAAAAAATGGCCGAACTCACTGTTCTTTCATTTATGACAGCGAGCATCCCCCCCCCCCCCCCCCCCCCCCCCCGCCTTTCCAAAGTATGTAGGGCGACGCGCGGGGAGTGTGGCGTAAATATGAGGACATAAGGCTGATGATCGTGCTGATCGCAGAGGCGAGGCAGCGTCTGGTTGTAAGTCGTCTGGGGCCATCGTGTCTGATGTGAACTGTGTGCAGCACTCAGGGGTTGGGGTGGTGCTGCCTCTGCGCCCGGGGGCTCCTTTTCGCATACAAACGACCGGCTTCCTTCCGGTGAAACATTTCTAGACCCGACCTTGTACACTGAACTCCCATCTGTTGAAATCAAACAGAGAAAAGGGAGCGCACATACTTTGTATCACAGTGGCAGAAATTGGCACGGTGCACAGGCCGAAATAACCTTTCGAGTTTGCACTGAAAACAAGTGGCCTAAGCCAGGGGCGAAGGGAAGAAACCTGGCGTCCCTGCTGCTGCCGCCCTTGGCCTGTCTCCAGACCAGTGTGAATCTAGTGGGCAAGCGTGGGCCCCCGGGGAGTCTTGGGGCCAGAGCCTGCGCTTATGCAACCCTGGCCCCGCGTGCCCATTCATAGAAACACTGTTACTTTTTCCCCGGGGCTTCGCAGCAAGCCCCTTCCGGACGCGCTTCGGGCGCGCCGGGACGCGATGCTGCAGTTTGGGTGTGGGGTGGCATAGGGCGCCCTGAGCCCTCAGCTGTCCCCAGGGCTGGCCACGCGGGGCTCGGCCTTCCCACGGAGAGGCGCTTCGTGTCGCCGGGGGAGGAGGGTGGCAGCGCCGGCGACGCGAGCCAGCTCGCTCCGGAAGGTCTCCCCGAGCCGGGCGGGTGGAACAGGATCTGAGCGCCCCGGGCGCGCCAGGCCGGGGGCGGGGCTCGTGGTAACCTTTCCCCTACTTTTCGCAGCCGTCACGTGACGCGCGCCGTGGGGGCGGGGCGGGGCGCGCCGGCCGCAGTTGCCTGCGGTGCCCTCCGGGACGCGTTCCAGCTGAGCAATTAGAGACGCAGCCTGGGCTCCCAGGGCGTCGGGGAAGGTGGGAGGCGGAAACGCGCGCCCGCTCTGGCCCGGAGCTGCTTCTGCACTTTGATCGGGTGCAGTTTTTCCTTTGTGGGAGAGGACGTTGAGTCACTCCGCGTGGTTATCGCTGGCGGGCCAGAGTTGGGTTGCTGCGGGGGGGGGGGGGGGAGCCTGAACTTCGATTCCCGGAGGATTTAGAATAAAAGAAAACTGGCACGTTTCGAGTGTGTTTCAGAGATTCTCTGGGGCCCGCTTTAATGAGGCCTCTGTTCTCTTCGAATGGCTTGAGCCTCTCCCCCCGAGCTTGGCCTGCGAGGATTTTTCTGTTTGACACGGTGCAAAACGAAGGGGGCGCACATGGGAACGTTAACGCGGGACTGGCCTCGGCACTCGGGGCCCCTCTCCAGAAGCCACCAGCCTAACCGTCTCTGATGCCTGTAGAAACAGTGTAGGCTGCACGGGGCGTGTTGTTGTTCAATCTGTTAATTGACACAAGTAAGGAGTACTTTATGTTTGCTGATTTATCACATTCTGTTGCCTTTTGTGAAGTTCACCTTCTACCCCGTGCAAATACTGGGTGGACGTTGGGTTCCCAGCAGACCCTGGGCTTGAAGCCAGCTGACCTTTGTGGTGAGGTGATCCAGAGCCTCAGTTCTCCAGAATGGCCACCTGTAAGTTTGCAGGGGTTGTTTTTCTGCCCAGAATGTTGTTGGAAGTTAATAATTGAAAGAAATTTTGCCACTGCACGAGTCCTGCCTCTTTGGGGGTACGTAGGGTATTTGCCACTGTGGAGGGCCGGGGGATAGGGTGGCTACTGCTCTGCCTTCTAGAAATTATCAGCTAATTGTTGGACACCAGGTTCTTGAGGTTAAAAGGAAAGGACTCCTCCATACTCCCGATGTGGTGGTTCACCAACCCATCCCAGGAACCTGAGTGTCATCCTAAAACTTTTTTTTTAAGTCTATTTATTTGAGAAAGAGGGTGGGATGGGGACAGAGAAAAGGGGAGAGAGAGAGGGAGAGAATCCCAAGCAGGCTCCGCACTGCCTGAGCTGAAGTCAGATGCTTTTTTTTTTTTTTAATGTTTATTTTTAGAGAGAGAGAGAGAGAGAGATACAGAGTCCGAGTGGGGGTGGGGCAGAGAGAGAGGGAGACACAGAATCCGAAGCAGCTCCAGGCTCCAAACTGTCAGCACAGAGCCCGACACGGGGCTCAAACTCAGGAACCGTGAGATCATGACCTGAGCCAGGGTCGGACGCTTCACCGACTGAGCCACCCAGGCGCCCCAATACATGTTTATATTAAAAGCAAACACGAAATGACTATGGCTTTCAGACATTGTCGTGTGTTGTAACTCAAATTTTACGTTTCATGGAAGACTTCCTCATTTATGAGATAATGCATTGATCACTAATTTTCCTACATGTCAGCCTCTCTAGTGCCCTTAAAAAAGATTTAGGGTGGGGCGCCTGGGTGGCTCAGTCGGTTGAGCTCCGACTTCGGCTCAGGGCGTGATCTCACGGTTTGTGGGTTCGAGCCCCGCGTCGGGCCCTGTGCCGACAGCTCAGATCCTGGAGGCTGTTTCGGATTCTGTGTCTTCCTCTCTCTGCCCCTCTCCTGCTCACACTCTGTCAATGTCTCAAAAAATAAACATTAAAAAAAAAAAAAAGATTTAGGGTGAAGAGTTTAGGTTTCTTTCTAGTTTCTCAAGCCCCCCCCCCCCCCCCCCGTTGTACAGCGGCAGGTACAACAAGGAACACTAGAAATGAGCCCAGCAGTGCTGTGGCAAGCTAAATGTCAAAGTCAGATTTTGGGGGGGGGTATCCGATGCCAGCACGGGGTGGGGGGAGCGGATAGAGTGAGGGGAGGGGGTCTACTGGCAAGAAGGAGGCGAGGCGGCAAATCCACACGGAAGCCCATGTTCCTGGAGCCTGGGACTCCAGTTGGGAGTCCGGCACACTCCAGTGTGTTCCTGCATTGAAGGCCTGATGTGTTGACCCCATCACTTGATGTGACGGCTGGATATTCTCATACTTTATAGGCCAGGCAAAGGGTCTTGTGATGAGGCTGTGACATCCGCTCGAGCCTTTTCTGTCTTCCACACCTGCACACACGGCCCGGTAAGTGTCAGAGCTGGAATTTGGATCCAGATCCGTGTTCTCCGAAGCTTGTGCTCTCTCCCTGCAGCACGCTGCTGCTTCTCGGACCGCAGTGCAGGCAGAGGGCCCACGTCCGTGCCCACTGGGCGTGTTTCCGGGTGTCCATTTCCGCATCTGTAAAGTGGTGCCCCCGACACCTGTTGTTCTTTGTCACCAGGGAGGGTCCCCGGGTGTGACCTTAGTCTTGAGGGTGTAAAGTGGGCACGGGTTCTGGCAAATAATCCCGTGGCCGCAGGCAGGGATTACGGGTATGACGGTGCTCCCCCGTCCCTGAATTGGAACTTGTGATTTCCCAAGTTCAGTTACACTTCTGGGTGAAGAGCACGCTGTGGGTGAAGGCTCCCCTGCCGGTGGTTTTGGGAACACTTGTGGGAACAGCGTGGGATGAGCAGAGGTCCGGGGGTCTCTTTTGGGGGACGCAAGCTTCTTCGGCAGCGGCATTGCTGACGGTGTGGCTGGGGGGCAGGTCCTCGTGGGCGTGCGTCCGGAGAAAATACCTGAACGGACGGCGCAGATAACTGCCAAGACATTCTGTATTTTCTTTACAAAAATGTGACCCCCAGTGACCTTTCCCCAATTCTTTTGCGCAGGTCACGTTTCTCTGCGTTCGTCTGATTAGCCATTACTTCCCGGAGTGGGGCCACACTAGGTGTAAATTTGCATTTGGTTTACTTTTATTTTTTGTTTTTCACGTTTTGCATTTGGTTTATTTTGTTTATTTTTTTATTTAAAAAAAATTTTTTTAACATTCATTTATTTATTTTTTTTGAGACAGAGAGAGACAGAGCACGAACGGGGGAGGGTCAGACACAGAATCTGAAGTAGGCTCCAGGCTCTGAGCTGTCAGCACAGAGCCCGACGCAGGGCTCGAACTCAACGGACCGTGAGATCATGACCTGAACCGAAGTCGGATGCTTAACCGACTGAGCCACCCAGGCGCCCCACATTTGGTTTATTTTTTACAGCACCTCACTAGGTCACTAGGCAGAAGCTGTTGTTTTCCCAGAGACTTAAAGGTGTAACGATTCAGAATTCCCTCTATAACCTGCCTCGTCTTGGCGTATTTACTCCATGAACGTGAATGGCGTATTACGATATACTTGACTGCAATAAGTTAACTGTATGGCCAGTTAATTAATGAAAATATTAAATGCCCAGTGGTGGATTCAAGAGACCCCACCTCCTTAGTGACCGTTCCTGCCTGTTTCTTGCACACGAAGCCCTCCCAGAAACACAAAGTGAGTTTTGCATCTCACGTTCTTGCTTCTAAGGTGCCTCCATCAGGTTAGGGAAATAATCCGTATTTATCTGCATATGCACTTATCAAGAAAACACAAGAGCACAATCACGGAGAGTCACGTCTGCAAGTGAGTATGACACGGCACACGACGGGCAGAAAGCTGTGCGCCCACACACGGGTGGACGGGTGCTCCCTTTTCCGTGCTGTTACTGCTAATTTTTGCCTGCGCCTAACTCCTCGCCCTAATCGTGACCGTAGTAGCGGGAATAGGAAATACTGACGGAGCAAGAAGGAATCTGAGCAACCTCACGAACCTTTTTGGGGCGCCTGGTGGGCTCAGTCAGTGGAACACGGGACGCTTGATCTCGGGGTTGTAAGTTCGAGCTCCACGTTAGGTGTAGAGATTACTTAGAAAAGAAAAGAAAAGAAAAGAGAAGAAAGGTATGAACCTTGCCACACATGCAGGTCTGGATTTCCCCTGGCTGATACCCTTCCGGAACCTTCTGGTACCTTCCTTGAAGTGCCGTGGGTAGCAGCACTGAGGCCGGCCCGGGTGCCATCTCTGTAGTCCTGCTTGGCAGGAACATGGCCTCCCGTGTTGTGTCCATCCTGGAGACAGAACCAGCTTTGTGTGGCCAAGCAGAACCGTCCCGGACACTGGTCGCTGGGCCCCAGAGGGATACGCGGCGCCGCTCTGGCCTCCGTCGAAGACGATGCTGTAGATGGTGCCTGCGGTGTCTCCCCTCGAGAGTTTTTCCAGGGGTGGTGGCCCGAGTGTCCTCCGGCCCCAGCTTCCTCCCTGATGAGGGAAACGGGCTGTGCCCCCAGAGTCACTGCCCGCTGTTGATGCTGTGCTTGGCCGTAGAAGACAGGGCCCGCTCCCGCGTGCGAGTAGATTGTGCAACTGTAGCAGGGAGACGGGTGCCTGAGAACGATTTTAGAGTTGGCCCTGGTCGTGTTTGTAGTTGCTGTGGTTTTATTGCTGACTGCAGTCACATCATTCTGGCTACAGCGGAGCGATCTAATTTCGCACCCGTGTCGTAGCTGTAGCGATCTCGCGTGGCACTTTGAATGGAGTGTCTCTTCACCTGGCAGGTAAGCACGTGGGTTGGGGGGTCGGACGCGGGTCTGATCCCCCAGCTCCGCTCTTTGCTGGCCGTGACCTTGGGCAGGTGTGTGTGCCTCGACGCCCGAGCGTCGGTCTTCTCCCTGGTAAATTCGTGCCATTCCGTGGGTTCTGGCGGGAATTATTTTTTTTTCCTTTTTATTTATTTATTAAAAAAAAATTTTTTTTTTTTAACGTTTATTTATTTTTGAGACACAGAGAGAGCATGAACAGGGGAGGGTCAGAGAAAGAGGGAGACACAGAATCTGAAACAGGCTCCAGGCTCTGAGCTGTCAGCACAGAGCCCGACGCGGGGCTCGAACCCACGCAACGCGAGATCGTGACCTGAGCCGAAGTCGGAGGCTTAACCGACTGAGCCACCCAGGCGCCCCGGCTCTGGCGGGAATTAAATGGGCAGTTTGGGTGAAACGTGCATCATGTTGTCCAGCATAGGCCAAACAGGTTGGTAGGAGGAGTAATTTGTATTTTCGTTGCTAAAAGCACAAACACGAGTCTGCATCTCCTGTCTGTCTTAGCTAGTTAGCTACCTACCTACCTAGCTTCCTGCCTTCCTTCCTACCTCCCTATCTGGGTTCAAGGCTCTGTTGGAAGAGCTCTGACAGCACAGAATTATATATTTTGGTTGGAAGCCCCATGCCACATGGCAGGTCCGGTCCGATGGTTTGTTTATCACGGAGGTGATTTCCATGTCTGAATTTCCCCCCCGCCCCCCACCCCCCACCCCTGTTTTGGAATCCAACTAAGCACTTGGCATTGGGCTGACCTTTCACCTCCTTTCCTCAGCGGCTGCCCGTCCCAGGACCTCTGGGGCTGGGGGTGGCACCGTGGCCGGCCTTCTGGAGGGGAAGGGGACCCGGCTTCGGGATGGCTAGTGTGACGATTGGCGGGCCGCTGACCTCTGCGGTTATGGCGAAAAGGAATTGATTGAGGAGAAGGAAGACAAAGGCAGGGACACGTGAAACACGGGAGTACAGACCAGTTTATTGGCCAGAGATCAGCGAGTGGCATTGGGCAAAGTTGGCGAAATTAAAGTAATCTGACCGACGTTGAACGAGCTGTTGCGACATCATCCCTCCCCGCCCTGCTCCAGCTTCTTCACTTGGCGTTGGGAGAACTGTCTGTGGTCCTCGCTGGACTCACAGTTGAACAAGGACTCGTGTCCCGGAGACGTTCACCGCTTCCGTTGGGAGATTAAATAAATGAAAGACGCACGAGTGAGCGTCATCAGCCAGTCAGTGCGGGTAGAATCACCAAATGGAACCGGTGGGACGTTGTTCTCTGGGAGGCAGCCTTGCGGGAGGGGAGCTTTAAGCTGGGTGTGCGGAGCCGGAAGATGGGAGCAGGGCAGAAGGCATCCCAGCTGTGAGTTGGGGTTAGCAGGGCCCGCCCCCACCCCCGTCATGGTCGGGGTGGCCGGGGTGCTGGCCCGAGCGGAGGGGCCTGGGGGAGCGAGCTTGGGACGCTGTAGGAGCAGCCACCTAATAGGCCCGTGATGGGAATTTATAAAAATTGGGATAAATAGGTCGTCGCTCTCAACCAGAGCGCCTTACTCTGGACCTTGGTGTTTTTCCGAGAGCGGATTAGCGTAAGGTGCTTAAGTCTCTGGCACCGTCCTTGGAAGCACCTGTCCCCTCTGGTGGCCTTCATGATTTCTAAAGTAGCACCGCTACGTGGTTCCCACGCTCAGCCTGGGGGCGCGGCGCCCAGGTGTGTCCCAGGCGAGGAGGTTTGTGCAAAGCTCACCATCGGATGGGGTCCGGGCGGGCGCTCTCCGCGCCTGGTGCAACCAGGGAGGATTTCTGCGGTGCCAGGGAAAATAAACGGGTCCGTGGCGCCCCACAGCACCCCAGACCACGGAGACACGTGTCTTCAGCACGTTGGATAAATTTCGCTGCCTGAAGCTGTTGACTTCCAGTTTACTGCCGAGCTGGTCTGGCAGGTGCACAGCGAAAGGTGGCCTGGCATCGAGAATACTCCCCGAGGGGCCTCCCCGTTACTCGGTGGCACCATCTGGGACAGGGGCGGCCAGTCTGTGTTCCCAGAACGTGATTCCCCTGTCACCCTGTTCCCTCCTGTTTAGACTTGTTTTTTTAAGTTTACTTATTTATTTTGAGACAGAATGGGGAGGGGGCAAAGAGAGAGGGAATCATCCCAAGCAGGCTCTGCACTGTCCTTGAAGAGCCCGATGTGGGGCCTGAACTCCTAAATTTTGAGGTCGTGACTTGAGTCTAAATCAAGAGTTGGAGGCTTTACCAATGAAGCCACCCAGGTACCCCTTTCCTGTTCAGATTTCTTGTTCTGTGTATTTATTTATTTTTTACTTATTATTTTTTTAATTAACTTTTTTTTTTTTTTTTTTTTTTTGACAGAGAGAGACAGAACATGAACGGGGGAGGGGCAGAGAGAGAGGGAGACACAAAATCTGAAACACGCTCCAGGCTCTGAGCTGTCAGCACAGAGCCCCACGCGGGGCTCGAACTCACAGACTGTGGGATCATGACCTGAGCCGAAGTTGGACGCTTAGCCGACTGAGCCACTCAGGCGCCCCTCTTGTTCTGTTTAAAAGTTAAAAAAAAATTTTTTTAACGTTTATTTATTTATGAGAGACACAGAGACAGACAGAGACCGAGCATGAGCAGGGGAGGGGCAGAGAGAGTGGGAGACACAGAATCCGAAGCAGACTCCAGGCTCTGAGCTGTCAGCACAGAGCCCCACGCAGGGCTTGAACCCACAAACCACGAGAGCATGGCCTGAGCTGAAGTCGGACGCTTAACCGACTGGGCCACCCAGGCGCCCCCAGGTTTCTTGTCCTAAGGCCTCTGGTAGTTGCTCAGTGATGATTTGAGAGAACAAACGACTGACAGAAAGGGGAGTTAAGCTCTCTTTTCATCCGTCTGTGTTTTCTTTGCAGCCTATCTCCCTGCCCCCGCCCCCCCCGCCCACCCCCGGTCTTTCCTGCCTTTCCTGCCAGTACACGTACTCTCTTCTCTAGCTGGCTGAGAACTCGGGGAGCAGGTGCCGTCCTGCCGAGCAGGTGGATCGCAGGGGTCATGCCGCGTAAGCCCGTAAGCTCTGTCCCGGGGAGGTCACCTCGTTCCACCCAGGTAGAGAGGTGCTCAGGCGGGGATGGTACGGGGTCGTGGTGGGAGGACAGCATGCCTTTGCAAGTTAGCAGGGTCTGGTGCTCGTGCGCGTCACAGGGGTGAGGCGCGGAGCCTGGTAGGCAGTGGTGGGCTTCTCGGAGGGGAAACGGTGGTGAGGTAGCAGTTAAAGCCCCAGGCAGGGCCCTGTGCGGCGCTAACTGCTGGGGTGCAGAGGGGCTGGAAGAGGAACCAGGGACCCCCCAGCTCAGAATCCTGCCAGGGGTGGGGGCGGTGGCAGATAAGAGTCTACATGCCCGGTCACCTTATCCGGGAGGAAGCGGATGGTGAGTGAGGCCAGCGCTCAGACTGTTCAGTTGTGTCTCAGCTGGGGCATAGCAGAGCCCCCCTCCCCAACCCCCAACAGCACCAGGAGGCGGCGGGGGGGGGGTGCTGCCTGCTCACAAGGCCCTCGGGGGCCCCCTTCGTGCTGAGGCCCTTCACCGCCGCTATCCTGGAAGGTTGAAGGCTTACTGTCCCGTGAAGTGGCCTGGCTCCAGACGCAGGCCCGGCCCGCCAGCTGGCCCAGGGCCCTTCCTCTTACAGGGTGTTGGGGTTCCCAGCCGTGCTGAGAGAATGACAGGCGTCACCAGGAGGGGACTCCAGGGAGGCTGACCCAGGAGCGGGGAGTGGGAGACAGGGCAGGGTCAAGCTGATACGGCAGAAGACTACTATTCCAGGAAGGGGGCTCATAGGTATTGTTCTGTACTTGTCCGTGTTTGCAGCATCTCCCGATTTAAAACGTTCGGGGCATGGGACGCCTGGGTGGCGCAGTCGGTGAAGCGTCCGACTTCAGCCAGGTCGCGATCTCGCGGTCCGGGAGTTCGAGCCCCCGCGTCGGGCTCTGGGCTGAGGGCTCGGAGCCTGGAGCCTGCTTCCGATTCTGTGTCTCCCTCTCTCTCTGCCCCTCCCCCGTTCATGCTCTGTCTCTCTCTGTCCGAAAAATAAATAAACGTTGAAAAAAAAAATAAAAAAAAAAAATAAAAAAAATAAAACGTTCGGGGCAGAATACGACCTTGCTGCGTAGTATAGTCAAGTTCGCCAGGCCTCCTGTGGGGTCCTCCTAATTCCTGATGGTCCCTGAATTGATGAATGGCTTGCCTCCTTCCACCTGGGACGGGGGGTCTCTCTTCTCCCCCAGCCTCCGGTGCGGTCAGCCCTTGGGAAGTGCTGGGAGCTTCGTCCTCCTCAGTTATTCTGGCCCTTCTCTGGGGGAGACTCGGAGGTGGGTGAGGGAGGCAGGGCAGGCAGGCAGGCTCTGCCCACACCCACCTGGGTGAGAGGTGAGGGCGTG
This sequence comes from Prionailurus viverrinus, assembly GCF_022837055.1. Lineage (NCBI taxonomy): Eukaryota > Metazoa > Chordata > Mammalia > Carnivora > Felidae > Prionailurus > Prionailurus viverrinus. Next base: position 105,252,239 of record NC_062570.1, read on the forward strand.
CCCTGCGTCGTGCAGGTCGTGCCAGGGCGCGGTAGGTCAGGGGGTGCAGTGATCCGACAGGTAGGCTCGCTCGTCCTTTGTTGTTGACATTCGAGGTGTCTGTCGTTGGGTGGGTCTAGCTTATTCCCCGGTTACGGACACTGGAATGCAAGGACCGGCTTGTGGGCGGGCAGAAACCCTGTGAACGGGCCCCTCCTGATTTGACTTTGACTCTGTGCATGGGTGGTGGGGCCTGGCCGTGGCTCTGTGGGTGCTGGCTTCCGGCTCACGTGGCCGGCGGGCGAGATGTGCCCAGAAGGCGGGCGCTGACGGCCACTCGAAGGGTCTAGGGAGCTTTGAAAGTTGGTCTCCGAGTGTGAGATTGCACTGAGCTGCAGCGGACAGGTGTTTTCAGCAATATCCTATGATGCCTAAAAATATTTAACGGCTGTTTCCAGATGCCGCGAGCTGACAGTTGTTCGAAGGAGTGAGTTCTCAGCGAGTGGGACGCTGGAATTCTGTATTTGAAGAGAGATTTAGGGGCATAAATGTTGAATAGATAACACTTCAGTTTCATGAGGCAGTGTTTTTTTTTCTTTTTTTTTCTTTTTTTTAAAAATAACAGCTTTATTGTGGTTTAACTTACCCCACAGTCCACACGCCCGTCCAAAGTGAACGCTCCAGCGATTATGAGTCTCTTTACGGATATGTGCAGCCATTAGCACAGTTAACATTGGAACGTGTTCATCGCCCGAGAAAGAAGCCGTCCTCCCTTTAGCTATCTACCCCACTCAGTCCTCCTTCTGCCCCCAACCCTAGGTGAGAGAGAGGGAGAGGCAGAGAGAAAGGGGGACAGAGGATCCGACGTGGACTCTGCTCTGACAGCCCAGAGCCCGACGCGGGGCTCGAACTCCCCAACCGTGAGATCACGACCTGAGCTGAAGTCGGACGCTTAACCCACTGAGCCACCCAGGCGCCTCTCATAAGTGTTTTTGTTTTTATTTTTATTTATTTATTTATTTTTAAATTTATTTTTAAAGAGACAGAGAGAAACAGAGCATGAGCAGGGGTGGGGCAGAGAGAGGGGGAGACACAGAATCTGAAACAGGCTCCAGGCTCTGAGCGGTCAGCACAGAGCCCCACGCGGGGCTCAAACTCACGAGTGTGAGATCGTGACCTGAGCCGCAGTCAGATGCTTAACCCACTGAGCCACCCAGGCGCCCCTCATAAGTGTTTTTAAACATGAGGCTGTGATGCCAGGATTGGTGGAATGTTCGCTTACTAGATGTGCACAGGGAGTTTTCAGTTTTCAAACCTTTGTCGTCCGGTTCACTTGGTCCACTAATGACCGCTATGGCTCGAAGAGGGACTTCTGCTCAGGGCGGTGCCCGGGCGACTGCAAAACTAGAGAGCCAAGTTGTCCGTTCTGCGGTGCGTTTAGGACTCTTACATCTGGCTTTCAGTTCAAAGCAATCAAAACAAACGAATCCTGACTTAAATTCAGTGTTCTGACCAGGCCGTTGACTCCTGGAAAGGACCGCAGAGACTCCCTATCTCGCCTGCCTCTCCCTGGCGGAGGTTAGATTCCTGAGCAAACACCGGGACCCATACCTTTGGATAGAATGGTCTACAGACACGATGTTTATGTTCCATCTGCATTAATAATCCCTCAGGTCTGGGTGAAGCCCTTGAAAGATCTTATAAACCATCGAGAGGGTAGCCGGTCCGTTGGCCTTGCTTGCCACACTTCACGTTCTGCAGAATTCTCTCTGTAACGCCTGCCGCCTGCCACGCGTGTAGCCTGAAATCTTCGTGGGGAGGGGCTAAGGGTTAACCGTGAGGCCCCTGGAGAATCCTAGAGACCCTTGGATAGCTTTTGGAGGGAGAGGATTCAGAGCGGTTTGGATGCCCCCGTCAACATCCCGAATTACCTGCAGCAGGCATTTGCCTGGAGAGCTCGCGGCTCTCAGCCTTGGGGTCTGGGCCTGCACAGCCGGCCAGGCGAGGGAGCCTGGCTCCGTGCCCATGAAATAACACGTCGACAACCTTGAACGCTTGGCAGACCAGGTCAGAGCCTCAGGTGCTGCGTGGTGACACTTCCCAGGTGTGCCCGTCCCAGCCTGTCCCTCTGCCCCCGGCATCCCCACCTGGACGCCCCTCCCACTCCCAACCTGTCCTGCCCACGCGGACACTCTCCTGTGCCCTCGAGTGGCTCCCGTGAGCGGATGGGCCAGGATCCCCTGGGGGCCTCTGAAGGCTTTCTGGAGTGGGTCCTCCTCCGGTCCCCCACTGGCGCCCCTGTGTCCTGGAAGACTGCTTCCCCCTCTTACTGGTCTGCTTCCCGGCCCCACCCACAGTCCTTACGTCAGCCAGAGTGGACTTCTAGAGAACAGAAACAGTGACTTAAAGCCCTTGGAATGTTTTTCCTTCGTTCTTAGCATAAAACCCCTCTGCCTCCCATGGCTGCCTCTGGGCATTCCTCTCCAAAGTTAGCTGCCTGCCCTTGACCTCAGCCGCCCTGCCCTTGACCTGCCCTTGACCTCTACCTAGAGGCTTGTTTTCCTTCAGGCTTGAGAGGCTTGCCCTCTGGGCTTCCTGTGTCACCCGGGAGGTCCCCTCTTTTGGCCTCTCTGTCCGAGTTGGGGTGGGGACCTTCTGCCAAGGTCTCCATCCTCCCTGTGGCTGGCACACCGGAGGCAGTCAACAAACTCTTGCCGAAGGAGCACACGAATGAAAGCTGCGTGCCTTCTGGGGGCCTCTCCTGGGGCTCTTTGTTCCAATTAGCTGAAGACTAAGCTAGTTTGGGCTTTTGTAACTGGGCATCTTTGAAAGCGCGGTACCTGTTGATTTCCGTAGGTCCTACGCCCGCCCTCTGTAGGCTCAAACAGGTAAAAGCGGGAGGAGTCGTTGGCGGTGAGAAAGCTCAGTGTCGGGTTTTTGCCCCGGTCCTCGGTGACTTTGCCCCTCTGTTAGCTGCCCTTTCCTCGCGGAGCGCTCGGGCAGAGTGTCGGAAGAGAAGGTGGCCGAGGGGCCGGCTGTGCGGGAGGGAGGCCGGGAGGGCATCAGGAGTGGCCAGGGAAGAAGACGGGCCAGGAGGAAGGGAGCCAGAGACCCGGCCCGGAGCCATTGACGGGAAAGGTGCGTTCATTTGTGGGCGCTCGTCAGTGTTCCAGCCTTCGGGTTGCTGACCCAGGTTGGTTTCAGTCACAGCCTCCGAGGAGGAGGAGGAGGAGGAGGAGGAGGAGGAGGAGGAGGAGGGGGGCCTGGCTCCGACACGCATAAGCACCCACTCCCAAGGACTCCGTGCGCCTGGATTTCGTGGCGTCTTTGTGGCGACCGGGATGGTCTCTCAAGTCAGCAGCCACAGGCACACCCGAGTCCCGGTGCCCCGGCCTGAAGATGAGGGGTTCAGGGCCATCACGGACTCCTGTGGACCCTCTGGGTTTCTTCTGTGCCAGCCTCCAGGCGGCATTTGCAGGTTGCCGAACAGCCACCAGCTTCCTGAGTCAGCTGGGTGTGGCCTGGGCTGCTGGCCTGGAGGGTTGGTGCCGTGGGATGGCCCGGGGGCGGGGGCCAGGGGGGTGGGGGTTTCTGGGTGGGAGGGGGCTCCCCTCCTGGACTCTGCTGATCCCCGCCCCAGGCTTCCGAGCAGAGGGTGCAGTGGGCTGTGTAGTGCCCGACAGGCAGGGGAGGGGTCGGCATGGAATCCCAGGATCGGATCTCTTAAGGGACCGTTAAGTTTGTCAAATGGCTAGGAAACCTGCAAATTCAGAACGAATCCCAGGGCCGTGGAAGGGGTTTTCTAACATCCGGTGAAAGGCTGGTGCGTTACGCTCTCCCCTCCTCCTCCTAGGGCGTTACTGAAGATGGCGGAAGCCCACCAAGCCGTGGCCTTCCAGTTCACGGTCACCCCAGATGGGATCGACCTGCGGCTGAGCCATGAAGCCCTGAAGCAGATCTACCTGTCTGGACTTCATTCCTGGAAAAAGAAGTTCATCAGATTCAAGGTTAGCAGATACCTGTTGAGATCTGTAAGGCGCTCACGTTAGCATCTGAGAAAACGCCTCCAGGTGCTGGCAAGAAAGCATTTCAGAGCGGTGATTGCCGCGTAATTGATACTTCCTCTGTCCTTGTGAAACACACTCACTGGCTTCCTGAAGTTCTGGAAGGCAGGCAGGGGAACCGGCGCCCCTAGGCAGGTGAGTTGGGGTTCAGAGAGCCTGCTCGGAGAAGCAGAGGAAAAGACCAGCATCCGTGTCTCCTGCTTGGAGCCCAGAACCCCTTACGCCTTGTAGAAAAAGGATTGTTTCCTAGCTGTGTGGATTGCAGTGAATTTACCTAACGGCTACCTTGCTGATAAAATTAGCCAAACGTTGGGGCGCCTGGGTGGCTCAGTCGGTTAAGTGTCTGGCTTCAGCTCAGGTCATGATCTCACGGTTTTGGGTTCAAGCCCCGCGTCGGGCTCTGTGCTGACAGCCTGGAGCCTGCTTTGGATTCTCTGTCTCCCTCTCTCTCTCTGCCCTCCCCCCATGCTGTTTCTCTGTCTCAAAAATAAATAAACATAAAAAGAAATTAGCCAAACGTTGAAATAGGTGCACGTAAATTCAAATATAGCTAGCTTCACGTGCTCTCAATCCTGTTTACCTGAAAGAGTGGACATGTAGTCACTGTTTTTAATTAACCACGAGTCTTGTTTCCCCTTTGTTTGTAAATTCAATTTATTTCCAAAATCATGGAAGGAATAAAATACACATATGGAAAAAATTCAGACGAGAGAATTGTCCAGTTCCTCCCCGCCCCCACCGGCAATGAGGGAAACGGAGAACTGTGTTCATTTTCCAGTTTCCTTTTCAGAGGGTGTGGCTCAGAGAAGGGCTGTTGAGAAGGTGCCAGGAGCCAAAGTAGGTGAGAGCAGTGACCTCAGAGAAGGTGGACAGGTCCCTGGGAACCGGCCTTGCTGGTCAGGTGCCTGGGGCACAGCCAGAGGGCTCCAGGTCACAAGCCAGCCCCAGAGGCACCTGTGGTGGGGGAGGGCGCCACCTACAGGGAGAAGCGCGTTTTGCCACCCGACCTCGTCCAGAGCAACCCCTTTTTACCTTCAAATCCAAGAAAAGAGAAAGTTGGGTGCAGAGCTGTGGCCATCAATCGCTGCAACCCAGTGCAAATGTTCTCTGGTCTTAAGGACCTTGTAGGACAGCTGAACAGTGCACAGCTGTGCCTAACTGAGGGGTTTGCAGAGGAGCACAGGGCTCGGAGCAAGAGGGGAGGCAGGGGGACGGCGGGTGAGCGGGAGACCTTCTGTCTAGACCCTTCCTGCCTCCGTTTTATTTATTTATTAAAAAAATTTTTTTTACCGTTTATTCATGTTTTGATAGAGACAGAGCATGAGCAGGGGAGGGGCAGAGAGAGAGGGAGACACAGTCTGAAGCAGGCTTCGGGCTGTGAGCTGTCAGCACAGAGCCTGATGGGCAGGACTTGAGCTCATGACCTGAGCGGAAGTTGGATGCTCAACAACTGAGCCACCCAGGCGCCCCCTGCCTCCCGTTTTAATATAACGTAATATATGTATTTATTTGTCTTAAAAACATTTGCTTCAGAGAACACCAAAAAGAACCCCCCACTTTGTTTAACATCTCTTTCCTTTACGCCTCTCAATAGCGGGGGATTGGGTGGGAATAGCATGGAGGGATGCAGCTGTCTTCTAAAAATTCAGGTAGGCTTTGAGAGCTTTTAAACCCATTGTCTTGGTCAAAGCAATCTCTTATTAAGATGGCTTTATTTAAAAAAATTTTTTTTTTCAACATTTTTTATTTATTTTTGGGACAGAGAGAGACAGAGCACGAACGGGGGAGGGGCAGAGAGAGAGGGAGACACAGAATCGGAAACAGGCTCCAGGCTCCGAGCCATCAGCCCAGAGCCCGACGCGGGGCTCGAACTCACGGTCCGCGAGATCGTGACCTGGCTGAAGTTGGACGCTTAACCGACTGCGCCACCCAGGCGCCCCTAAGATGGCTTTATTAAGAATTTCTTTGAGGGGGCGCCTGGGTGGCGCAGTCGGTTGGGCGTCCGACTTCAGCTCAGGTCACGATCTCGCCGTCCGTGAGTTCGAGCCCCGCGTCGGGCTCTGGGCTGATGGCTCGGAGCCTGGAGCCTGCTTCCGATTCTGTGTCTCCCTCTCTCTCTGCCCCTCCCCCGTTCGTGCTCTGTCTCTCCCTGTCTCAAAAATAATAAATAAACGTTAAAAAAAAAAAAAGAATTTCTTTGAGTTAGAAGTTTTGAAACAAACACGTAAGTGAAGAGAATAAGGAGCTACACTGCTCACCTGGTTTCCAAAATTTTGTTTCATATCTGCCGGGCCCTCACACCTGCTACTTTTTGTGGTTTTTTGCTACTTTTAGTGGTGGGGGTGTTGGCTGAAGGATGGTTCAACAGATTCTCAACATGGAGTGAGGTGTCTTGGAAATACTTGGGGGTTGAGTGGTCTTTTGATTCAAGAGCAGCAGGCAGGGGTGGTTTGGGAGCTGGGGTCTTGGGGCATCCCAGGTGGAGCGGGTTGGGGACAGGACTTCATGGTTGGCTCAGTGACATCCTTGAATTTTTTTTTTTTTTACATTTATTTATTTTTGAGAAACAGAGTGAGACAAAGTGTGAGCCGGGGAGGGGCAGAGAGAGGGAGACACAGAATCCGAAGCGGGCTCCAGGCTCCAAGCCATCAGCGCAGAGCCCGACGCGGGGCTCGAACCCACAAGCCGCGAGATCATGACCTGAGCCGAAGTCAGACGCTCCACCGACTGAGCCACCCAGGCGCCCCAATGACGTCCTTAACTCGGTGTCATGAGTCAGTCTGGATGGAGATGGGGGGCATCGGTGTTAAGCTGGTGGCTCAGGCGATTCTCATGTCCTGGGGTCACTCTCAGGGAATCTGCTCCAGGGAGGGGATTGGCTCAGAAGCAGAGGAAGCGAAGGGGCTGGAGGCCCTGGGGAAGATTTCCAGTAGTGACAGTGTGGTCACTTAGCCACGATGTGCTACAAATGCCTCCTTCCCACTGTCCATCATCCCACTACCCTCACTACCAGGGGCCGTGGATTTTGTGGGCGGGACGTGCTCACGGTGCATGCTCTGTTTCCAGAATGGCATCATCACCGGTGTGTACCCGGCCAGCCCCTCCAGTTGGCTCATCGTGGTGGTGGGTGTGATGTCAACCATGTACGCGAAGATCGACCCCTCGCTGGGAATAATCGCGAAAATCAATCGGACCCTTGATACTAGGTAAGTACTCTTTCTAGATCGCAAACCCTCTAGGAAGTTAGCGATTCTCGTTAGTGATTTTTACCGCTGGTATGTATTCTTTTACTATTAAAACAATTTTTTTAGGGGCGCCTGGGTGGCGCAGTCGGTTAAGCGTCGACTTCAGCCAGGTCACGATCTCGCGGTCCGTGAGTTCGAGCCCCGCGTCGGGCTCTGGGCTGATGGCTCAGAGCCTGGAGCCTGTTTCCGATTCTGGGTCTCCCTCTCTCTCTGCCCCTCCCCCGTTCATGCTCTGTCTCTCTCTGTCCCCCAAAAAAATAAATAAATGTTGAAAAAAAATTAAAAAAAAAAAACAAAAAACAATTTTTTTAATGTGTATATATTTGGGGGGGGAGGGGCAGAGAGAGAGGGAGGCCCGGAACCCAAAGCAGGCTCCAGGCTCGAGCTGTCAGCACAGAGCCCGACGCAGGGCTCGAACCCACGAATCACAAGATCATCCCCTGAGCTCAAGTCAGAAGCTCAACCGACTGAGCCACCCAGGTGCCCCTTGTCGCTGATATTTTTATGTCTTTTCACATATATAACTTCCTGTTCCAATTCATTTGGAAGCTTTGCTGTTCTCCTGTAGGCTCTCTTCTGTGTCTTCAACCAGTGTTAAGGTCCCCAGGGGGTCCGTGGTCCCTCGTGGCCCTTTCTATGAAGGCCAGGGCTAAGAAGCACGTGGTCCCGGGTTGCCCCGGGAAGTCACGTCAGGGCCCAAGGTTGTGGTCGGTGCACTTAGCCTGACTGCAGGGTCCTCAAAACTGTTGGCTCTGGGGGGGACCTCAGCCCCTTAGCACCTGTCAGAGTGGCTTAGAACCCCAGCGGGAACCCCAGCACTCCTGAGAGTCTTAGGTTTTTCTAGGGGCTCGAAAATCGGCTTTCTACGTGATATCTGTCCTGGAGGAGCCTTTGGGCTGATACTTCTCTGAGAAGGTCGGTGGTGCCTGGGGTCCCATGTGGAGTGTGGGCACGGCCTGGAGGGCATTAACGGAACCCCTGTGAAGTCCTTTCCTCCCTGCAGCCCAGGGATGGCGTGACGCTTGTGGGTCGCACCCTGTGCTTCAGCGACTTCTGTCATGGGGGTCTCCGTGGTAAAGTGAAGTGTTCACAGGGGCGGGATCTTGTGCTGAGTCCCAGGGAGAGGAAGTGGGGGCCGCACACCTCCGAAATCTGGGCTGCCTGCTCACAGAACCGTCCCACGAGACAGACACGAAACAAACAGCACTGCCTGATGGGGCTCTGAGTGGCCGGATGACAGAACGAGACAGAGCAAGTGGGGGAGGGGCAGAGAGAGGGGGACAGAGGATCCGAAGCAGGCTCCAGGCTCTGAGCTGTCAGCCCAGAGCCCGACGCGGGGCTCGAACTCACGAACCGCGAGCTCACGCCCTGAGCCGAAGCCGGACGCTCAACTGACTGAGCCGCCCAGGCGCCCCTATTTTCTGGTTGGGAAGCATCCTGCTACCTTCCAGCTGCCGTGGCTGTTCCGTGCCAGACCTCCAATCCTATTTCTCTGTTGCTTGTTTGCACTGACAAACCTTTTAAGTCTCTTACTAGAGCGATAACGGTCCCCAGAGGCCTCGTCTCATAGCTGGGCTTTGTTTTTCGGGCCAGAGGGCACGTGTGGACGGTGGGAACCCCAGTGACGGACGAGAGGGCAGCCCAGGCGTGTCCTCACGTTTCCCGGGCCGTCCCTGTCGTGTCGGGGGCTGGCCTCAGCCGAGCAGATGAACTCTGGGCCTTTTGAGAAAGCAGCCCGGAGCCTGCTTTCAATTCTGTGTCTCCCTCTCTCTCTGCTCCTCCCCCGCTCACACTCTCTCTCTCAAAAGTAAATAAACATTAAAAGAAAAAAATTTAAAAGCTTGGCCTTGGGTCGCCTTGAGCAGGTGCCCTTTGCCCTTGATCCCTTCTTGTTGAAAGCCCAGAGTCCAGCTGAGTCGCTCGCGGCCTCCATGCGGCCTCAGAAATGCCGGCTGGGGCCTTTACAAGCGTCTGCAGGGCCTAGAATGAAAATGCCATCATTTCAGGGGAAGCGTGCCTGGGCTGAACGCCTGCCAGGTCCCCTGCGCTGCCTTGGGGGCCCGGGAGGCCAAGGCGGGGACCCCAACATTCCTGATGCCCTGGGCAGACCTTGCTCCTCCTGTCCTGGCGATCCTGGGGAGTCACAGGCCGACCCCTGCAGACGGCTGGCCTCCACCCTGGGTCATACTGTTTCTCCGTACGTTTCAGACTGCTGTGGGTTTAACACAGATTTTTAATTTACTCTCCAGTGTGGACTCTTAACACTGGATTATATTTAGAAGTCTTGGCTATTTACAGCCCTTTATAATCTGGGTCTTTATACGATTTGTTTCTTTGCTCCCTCTAAACCAATTGCGGTGAACTGGGCCGTCCCTGGCCCAGATTTAGAAAGAACAGATTAAGAACCACCGTCTTCCAGGCTTGAGGGTCATTCTGGAACCATCTTCCTGGAGAGCATCTCCGACGGTCCCGGGTGACTGTTTTCATAAGCATAGACGTACTGGCTGTGTGGGATGTGCTCTGTGTTTGTCTGGCCCCTGCAGCCTCGGAAAGAATATGTTCTTTAAAAGAAAGCTTTTTTGGGGGGTACCTGGGTGGCTCAGTCAGTTAAGTCTCTGACTTCGGCTCAGGTCACGATCTCAAGGTTCATGAGTTCGAGCCCCACGTTGGGCTCTGTGCTGACAGTGCAGAGCCCGCTTCGGATCCTCTGTCTCCCTCTGTCTATGCCCCTTTCCCTTGTGGGCTTTCTCTCAAAAATAAATAAACAAAAATAAAAGAAGGCTTTTTTTTTTTTGCTAATGCTTGTCATCCAAGTATCCATATGTATATTATATTAAAAATCCGGAATGTGTCATCTCTTTGTTAACGTTATGATACTCTCCAATTTTTGTGGACCTAACAGGTATGTGTCTTTTTCTTCAGTGATGTAGGACTTCGGAATCCAAAGCATAGATGATCTGAGAGATAGGTTCTTAAATGCCTAGATCTAAGCTGGCTTATAGATTACACTATCCAAAAAGAAAGTGTAGAGATAAAGCAGAGGCTACAGTTAAACTTGGACACAAGATTTTTTTTTTTAAGTTTATTTATTTATTTTGAGAGAGAGAGACAAACAGAGCACCAGAGTGGGGGAGGGGCAGAGGGCGGGGAGAGAGGGAGAGGGAGAGAGAGAGAGAATCCCAAGCAGAGACCATGCTATCAGTGCAGAACCCCACATGGGGCTCGATCTCACAAATGGTAGGATCATGACCTGAGCTGAAACCAAGAGTCAGACACAACCTCCTGAACCACCTGGGCACCCCGAGCTTAAACACAGGATTTGACGGCTTATAGAAAGACACAAATTTTGGAGCAAAAGTATTTTACCTTGAAGATAATTAGTTTCAATGTCACTTAAGCATGATAAGGTGTTAACTTGGCGGTTTTTCAATAGTGGAAGTACCTTTAGCTTCTGTATATTGGTTGTGTTAATAATTTGAAGCACACTTAAATCATTTAAAAAAAGGAGATACAACTGACGTATAATGTCATGTTAGTTTCAGGTGTATAACATCATTTGGTAGGTGCATATACCTTTAAGTGATTACCACCAGCCTAATTAATATTCATGTCCCCATATAGGTACAAATTTTTTTTTCTTACGGAGAGAGCTTTTAAGATCTACTCTTCTAGCAATTTTTTTGAAAAGTGTGTACTTATTTTGAGAGAGAGAGCAAGTGTGCATGCAAGCAGGGGAGGGGCAGAGAGAGAGAGAGAGAGAGAGAGAGAGAGAGAGAGACTCCCAAGCAGGCTCCTCACTGGCAGCACAGAGCCCGACATGGGGATCAAACTCACGAACCGTGAGGTCGGATTCTTAACTGACCGAGCCACCCAGGCTAGCGTCCTCCCTTTGGTTCGGGGTCCAGAGTGTCACTGGTGTCGAGGGGAGGCTGCTCTGGCTGGCAGTGCGTAATGCATTCTCGGCTTGTCTCGTCCCTAGCGGCTACATGTCCAGCCAGACGAAGAACGTGGTCAGCGGCCTCCTGTTCGGCACGGGGCTGTGGGTGGCCCTCATCATCACCATGCGCTACTCCCTCAAGGTGCTGCTGTCCTACCACGGCTGGATGTTTGCCCAGCACGGCAAGATGAGCCGCGCCACCAAGATCTGGATGGTAACGGAGCCTCCCTTCGCCCTCGGTGCCGGACGCGTGTGGATTTTTAAATTTTTTTTATTTCTGAGAGAGAGAGAGAGAGAGCGACAGAGCATGAACAGGGGAGGGGCAGAGAGAGAGAGGGAGACACAGAATCCAAAGCAGGCTCCAGGCTCCAACTGTCAGCACAGAGTCCGATGTGGGGCTCGAACCCATGAACTGTGAGATCGTGACCTGAGCTGAAGTTGGACGCTTAACCGTCCGAGCCGCCCAGGCGCCCCTGGTATTGGTTTTTCCTTTTTTTTTTTTTTTTTTTAAGTGCTTTTATGGGGCACAGTTTGACGTACAAAAGGCCGTAGCTGTTTAGCAGTGTGTCCTTGGGGACGTGTGCACCTGCAACCCCATGATCAGTCTCCGGGCCATAGACTTAGTTCCTTGCAAAGTTTCCTCACGCCCTGCCCCGTTTTCCTCCGTGGAAAGAGCCCGTGAACGAGATCCACCTTCTCAGCAAGGGTTTAGGCCCACAGTGCGGTGATGTCGGGGACAGGGCCAGTGCCCCGGCCGGGCAGCCGCTGCCCCGTTCGCCGCGGTATCGGTCCTTCTGTGGCTGGCTCGCCTCACCTGGCACGGAGTCAGGTGCGGGTGCCTTGTACTTCCAAAGGAGGATCCCCGTGGACCTCTCCCCTCCACGCTCGGCTGGTTGACCTGGGAGTTGGCCTCTCCTTGCTGGCAGGGGCATTGCTTCCCCATGACTCACACGTGTGGCCAAAGAGTAAAGAGTCCGGGAGTCCTGAACGTGGTATATTAGCGTGTGCTAGGCTCGCCATCCATCAAAGTAAAGTGACATCCGTCTGCAGCTTTCAAAGGTCTTCTGACTGAGTGGTTCCCCTAGCCGACCGGTCTGACCAGGTCTGCTCGGTTCACCCTTCTCCCCGAGGGGGTTTTGCCTGCTCTCCTGGGCCCGTAGTCTGAGCGTCCCCTCGTCTGCCGTGCATGTGGACGTTTGTCCGACTTCACCCGTGACGGCTGAGCCCCACCTCCCGGGGCCCACCCGCACCCACACGCTTCGCTCTCCTCCAGACCGACTTCCTGTGCCCACGTGGCTGTGAGATTTCAGTTTTCCAGAGAAGCAGAATTTAACACCCATGAGAGAGTCAGAGACGGCACCCACACTTCACAGAATAAAGCTAAACGGTGTTCCCACGATGGCATTCTGGTCATGTCCGGTTGAGTCCCAGCCACCCCCCCCCTCCCCACCCCTCCTTGAGCCCTAGAAATGCCTTTGAGGTCTGGTCCATAGGAGATGACCAGTTACGACACCAAGGTTAGATCATTCCAGATGAAAGCGAGGGCCGATAGGCAGATAGATGCGTGCTGTCCATTGGGCTTGGCGGTGGCTGAGGGGGGGCCGCACCGCTGCTCCTGGGGTTGGCTCGAGCCCAGGCCTCTCGGTCCAGCCCCTCGTCACCGTTGCCAGAGTTTTGAGCCAGTCCCTAACCCGAGGGCCTCGCAGAACCAGCTGACTGACACGGGGCCCGCATGCAGCGGTGCAGTCAGACAGCAGAATCTGGGCGCCCAAGAAGGGGTCCTGTCCCGGGCCCCTCGCGGCATGTGTCAGACTTGGGCTTTCATCAGCCTGGGTTTCGTTTGGGCTTCCCTGCTTGTTTGTGTGCCCGGGGGCGGAAAACAGACCAGAAGGGGACACAGGCCACCGCAGAACGTCCGCAACCAGTCGGCAAGTCGTCTGCGCTTGAGAACCGGTTTCACATCTTTAACGCGGTCTCACGTTCTAAAACGTACCTTTTTTGTTTTTAAGGGCATGGTCAAGATCTTTTCAGGCCGCAAGCCCATGTTGTACAGCTTCCAGACGTCTCTGCCACGCCTGCCGGTCCCTGCGGTCCAGGATACTGTGAACAGGGTAAGCGTGGCTTCAGCTCACTGTGACGCCCGCTCCGAGGTGCAGGTGTCCTGGGATTCCGCTTTGTGACCGGGTTAATTTACCATCGTTGGGTCACGGACTTGTCTGGCTGTTGTGGGAGATCTTTTCCTTTCTGATGTAGCAGCATGTGTTATGTGTTTTACTGTTTTTTTTTTTTTTAATTTTACTTTTTTAAATGTTTATTTGTTTTTGGGAGAGAGAGACAGAGCATGAGCAGGACGGGGGTGGAGAGAGAGAGGGAGACACAGAATGTGAAGCAGGCTCCAGGCTCTGAGCTGTCGGCACAGAGCCCGACGCGGGGCTCGAACTCATGGAACTTGAGATCGTGACTTGAGCCGAAGCCGGACGCTCAACCGACTGAGCCCCCTAGGCGCCCCGTGTTTTACTTTTTTAAATGTTTATTTGTTTTTGGGAGAGAGAGACAGAGCATGAGCAGGACAGGGGTGGAGAGAGGGAGACACAGAATGCGAAGCAGGCTCCAGGCTCCGAACTGTCGGCACAGACCCCGACGCGGGGCTCGAACTCATGAACCTTGAGATCGTGACCTGAGCCGAAGTCAGATGCTCAAACGACTGAGCCACCCGGTTACCCCCGTATTAGGTGTCTTTTAAAAGGTATCACCCTTGTTAGAGAAACGGCTTCACAACGTTTTTCTTAGATAGCTTCGTTGAGCCATAATTCACACGCGTACAGATCCATCCCAAGTATCTAGTCTGACGGTCTGTTAAGTGATTAGCGTTTTACGTTGTGATAAAAGTGTATATGGAACGTAAACATGACCGTTGTAACCACTTGGAAGTGTGCAGTTGTGTGGCATCGAGTACATTCTCTTAGCACAGCCTCCACCACAGTCTAGTTCCAGAACTTTCCGTCAGCAAAGCCCCGTGCCTGTGAGCATCATAACCCGTTTTACGCCCCAGCCCCCCGGCTCCCACTAGGCTGTCTCTAGGTTTGCCTGTCCTGGAAGTTTCCTGTAAGTGGAATCCTGCAATATGTCCTGTGCGCCCGGCTCTTAGACCGTTGAGATTTATGTGTCCCTCAGTCTGTCATTCCTATTGATGGCTGGATGCTATCCACCTGTATGGTCGGACCGCACTGTATTCATCCATGCATCTGTCGATGGACATTTGAGTTTTTTCCACCGTTTGGTTGTCGTGAATGGTTTTCGTTTTCGTTCAGGCACCTGCTTGTGGTTCTCTCGGGTGCGAGCCTGGCACTGGGATCACGGGATCAGGGAGGATTTCTTGTTTAACTTGTCAAGGAACAGCCGTGCTGGTTTCCACGGCGCCCGCGTTCCCACCGCAACCAGTTTTTGCCTGTCCTGTGGCCCCACTTTAAAAACGTCTTGGCTTTTGGGGCCCCTGGGTGGCTCCGTTGGTTGAGTGTCCGACTTCGGCTCAGGTCATGATCTCGCGGTTCGTGGGTTCGAGCCCCGCGTCGGGCTCTGTGCTGACGGCTCAGAGCCTGGAGCCTGCTTCCGATTCTGGGTCTCCCTCTCTCTCTGCCCCTCCCCTGCCCATGCTCTGTCTCTGTGTCTCAAAAATAAATAAAAACATTTAAAAACATGTCTTGGGTTTTGAATCCAGGCTTAGTCATTTAGTTTCTGTTGGCTTTTTCGAGTCCCCTCTCCTCTCTGCTCTCGTGTGCCCTCCCCTGAGGACGGGCCTAGCGACACCTGTGGTTCTGGTGACTGGCTCGAGCTCATTCTAAGTGTTGTTTTCAGTTCCGCGAATGCACCTCTCACTTTGAATAAACTCGAACAGCCGGTTGGTTTCAGCAAAGGGGCCCCACCTTTAAACATTCAAGGAGATTTCTAGAGATTTCATTGCTGCCTCAAAGCTGTTTTCACAGCAGATAATATTGGCACAGTGAAACGTTTCCTGGTAAACCGAGGGCTTTACTTTCTTGTTTGTTTGTGATGTTTATTTTTGAGAGAGAGAGTGGGAGCGGGCAAGGGGCAGGGAGAGAGGGGGAGAGAGCACCCAAAGCAGGCTCTGTGCTGTCAGCAGCGAGCCCATCACGGGGCTTGAACCCATGAACTGCCGGATCGTGACCTTGGGTGAAGTCGGATGCTCAACCAACTGAGCCCCCCAAGCTCCCTTCTTTTCTTGTTTTTGTTTTTCATAATTGTTTTCATTCTTTTTTTGTTCTTTTCAAGTTGGTTTGCTTATTTAGGAGTCGGGGAGGAGCAGAGAGAGGAGAGGCAGAGAGTCCCAAGCAGGCTCCACACGGTCAGCGAAGAGCCCGACGTGGGGCTCGAACTCACAGATTGTGAGATTATGACCTGAGCCAAAGTCAGACGCTTAACCGACTGAGCCGCCCAGGCGCCCCAAGATTTTCTTTGCTTTTAATTTTTTTAATGTTTAGTTTTGAGAGAGAGAGAGAGAGAGAGAGAGAGAGAGAGCATGAGTGGGGGAGGAGCAGAGAGAGAGGGAGACAAAGAATCTGAAGCAGGCTCCAGGCTCTGAGCCATCAGCCCAGAGCCCGACGCGGGGCTTGAACTCACCGCGAGATCGTGACCTGAGCTGAAGTCGGACACTCAACCGACTGAGCCTTCCATGCGCCCCGCAAGATTTTATTTTTAATCTCTACACCCAGCGCAGGGCTCGAACTCCTGACCCCGAGATCAAGAGCCACGCGCTGTACTGACTGCGTCCGCCAGGCGCCCCGCTTGGGGAAGATTTTTAAACCTTTGAAATCTGT
>NC_062570.1:106773298-106890798 GCF_022837055.1 Prionailurus viverrinus
AAAGCCGTAGTTCTTAATGATGTCACATTCCAGCACCTTCCCATACTGCTCGAAGAGTGAGCGGATCTCCTGCTCTGTGGCCTCCCGGGGCAGGTTACCAATAAACAGCTTCACCATCTCGACACAGCCTGTGTAAGAAGAAACAAAATTTCTAACAAAAGACCTTAGGCTCACATCAGTTAAAACAAAAACAAACAAAAAACCCCCGCCACCTCCTTTCACTCTAGCAAATATTTGCAGTTCTCCTCTCTCACACTCCTACCTCCACACAACAATCAAAGGAAAAGTGGAAATAAGGAGGCCTGCCACAATACCGGGTGTAGAACCCTAGAATGATGAGAAAATGTCTGTAACAGAAAACTCCTTAGTAGACAAAGGGTTTGATAAGAGTTGGATAGCTTCTAACGAAAATGGAAATGAAAGTGAGAGCATACATGCAGCGCTGGGGATACTGGGCTTTTCTATCCACTGGGAGGTCAGAAAACGAAAGGTCTAACTGCAGGCTGCCTAGACTGACTACTGAAATTGTGAATCAGCTCTTCCTCCCGCAACGGAGTAAGTAGCCACCATTTCCGGAAAAGTGGGCCTTATAATAGCTTCATTTTAGGGTTTTCTTTGGAAGCAGTGAACGGGAGACCTGAGCCGGAGAGCAAGGCATGAGGAGACTACAGGAAGTGCAGGAGTGGGGAACGCCTCTGTCGGGGTGCTGTCCTACGAGCTCCTGCGGGATGGGGAAATGCGTGGCCAGAGAAAGGGGCTTCAGACTCATCAGTCAGACAACAATGTCTCATATCCTAAAAAATTCTCGAAACAGGTTTCGATTTTTCTAAGTCTAAAGGAGCGCGGTAATCTCTATGGAAACCTCAGAGCAGGAAACCGAGCCAAGTCGGGTAGAGGGCAATGTGGGGATAAAGGAAGGTATTCTCGGGGGAGGTCGTGGGGGAAGGGCTGCTTCAGGCTTACCGCGCAATGCCCAGCACCGAGGTCGGCTCTCAGAGACGGGTGCGGAGGCCGTGACCCCACTAGGATACCCCTGAAGCCCAAAGGAGTGAGATAAGAAATTTAAGAGAGAAAAGAGAGGCAACGAAGGGGCTCGGAGTCTCTCACCCGCACGGAAACCAGCAGGGGCTCTTCCTCGCGGCGCAGACGCTTCTGACAAAACGCTAAAATGGCGACGGCCGCAGCAGTGACTCTGGGTAGAAGGGGAGGTGAGCCTACCACCGGATTGGCTGCTCGGTAAAGTTAAAGGCAGGCGTTCCCGTGGTTCCTCTTCCTGATTGGTTACCACCAACGCCAATTACCTGAGAGGCCGGGAAGAGGTGGAAACGTCAGTAACCCCTGAGCTTTTACGCGAATGCCAATGAGCGCCTATCTCGCGAAGCCGAAGTCACTGATTGGGTAAGAGGTCGGCGTGAGGGAGGAACTACAAACGTGGGCTTCGCCCGGGTGCGACCCGCCATTAGGCGGAGCGAGCTAAGGCTCCGGTGTGGCGGTCTTTAGCTTCGTGGCGCCAATTTTGTGAAGCTTCCGAAATGTTTCGCCATCAACACGTGCACATCTTGACACTATCCCCCGCTCCATTTTGCCTTCTCCAAATTTCTCCCTCTAAACTCCCAGCCACCACCCCTTCGCAGCCAGGATGCTACGAACGATAGCTTACGCAGACCCAAATGCCAGGTAAGAAAAATAACGAAGCGTCCCCACCGGAAGAACCAACCTCCTCCTTTGCCCAAGAATCCACACCGTAGCCCTCGGAGTCCCGGAGCTCCCCCCAGATCAAAACTACTGTCATGGGTGGTGAAAGGAACTCTGGAAACGGTTAATGGGCGCGGCTTCAATTAGGTTATAACGGTCCCAAGTGAGCCCGGTTGGAGGCTGCGTTACTTGGAGGCACTGAGGAGACAAGTTCCCTCGAGGAACCAGCCTCCCGAAGTGGGTCCAAGATGAAGAAACGGTTTCTGTGTGACCACGTAGACTGAAAACACCCCCACCCCACCCTGAGAAAAAACTGGAGCAGCGAAGTTTTTTGTTTTATTTTATTGGGTGCCATGGGCCAGAGCTGTAGGTTTAAACTCCTAGAACCGACCTTAGAGGGAAGAGCCTAATCACATGAAGCTATAAACAAAATACAATCAAAACAGCATTCGCCGGAGCGTCTGGCCTCCCTCATCACATTTTTTCTCATCCTTTGGCTTCTTCACAGAATTCCATCCTCACTGAGCAAGCAATGACCCTTTGCAAGGCAGCTTTTGAGGAGGGAAGTGGGGAAGGTGCTGGATGAAAAGAACATGATAAAAGCAATGAATTCTCTATGAGGAAGGGGGTCATGAGTGGAGATGACATAACACACGACCGTCCACAGCAGCCCCAAAGGGGGAGGGAGGGCAGAAAGAGAAAGGAGTTGAAGTTATGGAAATGGGTTTAAAAACCTGACATGACTCAGGAACCAAATGCTGGAAAACCGGTCAAGAACTTACTCTAAAGTGGGAAGAGCAAAGGACCTAAAAACATCAAAATAATACATTTACAGATGTGGTCGACACTAATCTTGGTCCATTTTCATTGTGGATTCTTATATACGGAATCTGAGTAAAGGCAATATAATCAGTGACGAAGAAAATCAATTCTATGTTAGTCAGCTGCATGTGTGTGCCCTTTTGAGGGGGCCGGCATCATGTGGGGTTCACCATTCAATCTGCAGGGAAACTCATCTGGTATAGAAATCCTCTCAGGTCCTTTCAGTTTGATCTTCCAAATTCTGTGTGTCCCAACAGCCCTGGAGATAAACTTTCTTCCAAAATACCAAAGAAGATGAGATCAACTCGCTCTATAAAACTAGGAATCTCTCCAGGTCCAACGCAGAAAGGACTGGGAATATAAATCTCAGGATCACAATCCATGCCAGTTTGCAGATCACAGTACCGCCGCCCCCCCCCCCAATCTCATTACTTGATTTACCTTCTGAAAAGCCTTTAAGGTGGACTTATATTTGTTTCATTTTGCAAACTCATCCAACTGTATAAAGCACATTAAATCATCCCCCTGGAAAAATTTCACTTACCCTACCTGATCTGGTTCTTGCCAGAATCTCCTAATCTCTTTAACAACCCCCACTCGCCTCACCCCACTCCCACCCCACCCATACATACTATGCTCCACCCCACTGGCCTTTTTGTTCCAAGTTCATTCAGACTGGAATGTTCTTTCTCCAGGTGCTTCAGTGGCCACCCCATCTAGACATCCTCCTACTCCAAAAGCCTACCTTGGAACTCCATCCCATGACTTCATGTTATTTTTCCAAATACTTACCATCACTTGAAATCCTATTTGTTCATTCCATTTCTTTCTCCTACCTCCTACCTCCCATCAAATAATTTGTTCGAGGGCAGGGACCTTTTCTTCTTCCTTACTCTATCCTCAGTGTTAGAAATGCACCTGAAACATGGTAGGCACCCAATTATTTGTTGACTAAGTTAACACATGGGTGAATGCAGGAGTTAACTTCTTGGAAACCAAAAGGAGAAATGACGAGATTTTCAGTCAATATCAGCTTAAGATCATGGACACTTAGTTCTAAAAACAAGCACTTGATTCATATCACCTAGTATACTTTCCAGTCTCCCTCAAACAGAAAAAGCAGGTGCCCAAAAGCCAGGGGGTAACCTATGCTACAGCTTTTCATCACCAGGATTACCAGTTTGACAAATGCTGCAAAATGAAGCTTTAGGCAGAAGACATTTGTGGTTCGACTGTCTCCACACTGATGTTCACCATCCAACTCTATTTTACTGAGTACTAAGGTTTATAAATTAAAGACATCTGGTCCAAATCTTCTACCACCCCAAGTATGCAAAATAGGATTGAATGCAGTATTTTAAAAGCACCTTGTCCAGGGGCATCTTGGTGGCTCAGTCTAAGGTTAAGCATCTGACTCTTGGCTTTGGCTCAGATCATGATCTCATGGTTGGTGGGGTTCTTCGGATTTTCTCTCTCCCCCTCTCTGCCCCTTCCACACTCTCATTCTCTCTCAAAAATAAATATACTTAAAAAAAAATTTTTTTTTAAAGCACTTTGTCCAGGACACTGTAAATACCATCTTGCTGATTCTTAATTTGCTGATCAGGTTACCAAGCACCTCAAAGGTAAACTGACTTCTTCAAAAAGTCATCTAGGAAGCAGGTATCTGTCATAACCAAGCATAAATATACATTCTGACTGCAGATTTTGAAAAGACAAAAGTGCTTGGAGCCTGGGCTCTTGAAAAGGAAATGAGGGACAAATCCAAACTTAGGGGGGAAACACAGATATCTGTGAAAAACATTCAAATGTGAACAAACAAGCTATTACTTTCATACCTTTTGGGGTACGTGTAATTTATACATGTTAATTACTGGCTCCTGTCCAGAAATGAGTACTGGTTTAATAAAAGTTCAAATTAAAAACCAGTATTCTCCAGGAATATTCAGACTGGCCTTCCTTGACTAAGCCAGTCAAGCAAACTTCCTAAGCCTCCAATCCCACTGGCAGCTACGCTCTTAGCCTCCCCTTAATGTCTTTGCAGGTTCCCTACCCCTAACCTTTCTTTTCCATACCCAAGGAGAATATGATCCCAGGACACTGAACAGTGTTGCCTGAGACTGGACACGACAAAAACCGGTGTGATCCATGGCCTACTTCACTCCTAGGTAGCACTCATTTAAAAAATCCACTGCTTCTCTGTTGTTGTTCTTATGTACTGCACTCACACCTACATCCACAGTCCTTTGCTCAGCTGTGTGACAGCTCCACCAGGCCACCCCAATCTCCCCAGAATGTCCTAATTCGGGTCTATGAGACGGCTAGCATTTAATAAGCAGTGACAATACATGAGGCCCCACACTTGTCACATGTTCTCATTTGATCCTTCCATGGCATTATAACGATTACGAGCAAAGTCCTAGACAGACAGTTCAATTCAAAATGACTCAATTCCTTGATCTACTGCTTTCTAACCGTATGATCTTACGAAAAGTTTCTTAAGGGGCACCTGGGGGGTTCAGTGGTTGAGCGTCCAATTTCAGCTCAGGTCACTATCTCCCAGTTCATGAGTTTGAGTCCCACATTGGGCACGCTGCTGTCAGCCCGTTGGCACAGAGCCCGCTTCCCATCCTCTTTCCCCCTCTCTCTGTCCCTCCCCAACTTGTGCTCTCCCAAAAAAGAATATTTAAAGAAAAATTACTTGATCTACAGCCTTAATTTCTCCACTTAAAAAACAGGTTTAGAAATAATGGCATTTGGGTTGCAATGAAGATTAAATGAAGTTACTGTATGAAAAGCACTTTATCAGTGCTTAGCAAGTGTTCAATAAATGTTTTCATCTATAAAATCTCCATTTTATAGATGAAAAACCTAAGACAGAGTTCCTGACAGGCCCAAGATTACACAACTAAGTGACAGAAACACAATTCAGACTCAGGAAACCTGATTTTACAGCCAACCCCCCTAGTCATTCTGTGCCAAGTCAATTTTCCATTCAAACAAATCCCATCTCCAAAACATTTTAACTAGTGGAACTGCCCCTTATCTTCCACTACCCTAGCATTGCTTATTAACCGTAACTAGTTCAATGAGGTAGGTCCTGCCTCCCCACATTATAAATTCAAGGTCAGCCCAAGGGCTCAGCTACTTAATACTGTATTTCTGGCACTACAGACACAATATTTCAAATGATTTACACTATGTTTGAAGTAACTTTTAAGAACTACCCCCCGCCCCCAGAAAACTTGATTCTACCCTTTATGATCTAAAGGTAACTATAATTTAGGTGAATATAAATTTTTCACTTGCTTTACATCTTATCTTCTCTATTACCCAAACTTTGATTACATATCATACTAGTCCATAAATCTAGGAAGTTATTTTCACTATAACCCAAGTCATCCCCTATTAGGGTCAGCTTACTTGGCTTGATAGGACAAAATGACTGGAGAACCACCAGTCTATACAGACTTTGGCCAAGCTTAACTGATGGGCAGGACTAGAAAAGCAGCCTACCCAGAGGGTGACCACTGAAGGATACTTCCATTACCTCCACTAGAAGGGATGGGGTCCCAGGCCTACCCCAGACAGAATGTGAAACAAGGTCCAAACCTCAGAAGAGAATAGGCTGACAAGGCTAGAAGCCTCTATGTGGTCTCATTCCAGGAATAAATCATCTTTAACTTCTCCAATGAAGGTCAAGTTGTAGAGGTGATAGATGCAGGAGTGCAAAACCTGGGAGTCCATATTCCCCACCCTCTTATCCCAAAACACCCATTAAATGTATGTCCTCCCATTCACTCAACCCAACCATCTCCAAGTTATAGGACCCAAGAACTCAGAAATCCACAAAAAGCAAAGTATGAAGAGTGGGCTACAGGATTAACACAGGTGGCGTAATTTAAATAAAAGAGAAAGAAGGAAATTTTAAAACAATCTGCAAGAAAGAAGAGAATGACAAATGATTTAGCTTTGTAACCTCTTCTGCTTGAACAACGAAAACCTTGAGGGCTGAGGCAGCAAAGGCATCAGGACCTAAAGACGTTAGGCAGTTAAGAGTGATCATCTAGGCCACATCACTCTGAAGAACTTGGGCTGCAATAAAGAACATCAACACTGGCCCCAAGAGCACATTAAGCTGTTTTTCACAGGAACCATAGGATTGGAAGAGTGGCAGAACCCTCACACTGGAGAAAGGAAAACAGAAAGCCATATGACAAAGAAATATTACAAATGCACAGGCCACAATCACAGCCCTGTAATCAACCAACCCCTCTACTTTCCAGAGTAATAACCAGAGCTAAGTTTGTTAGCTTGGTCCTCAGATCACCCACCCTCCCTGCAGAAGTGACAAGAAACCTATCAGACTCCCCCCTCCCAGTCCTTCAAAGAAATGAAAAGGAGCAGCAAAGCACCTGGAGGTAAAGCAGTGAGCAGAAAGAGCAAGGAAAGAGCTATGGCCCCAGTACCCCACCCCCCAAGATTACCCCAGTTAGCATCCACAAGAGCTCATTCTTATAAAGATCATATGCTTTTTTGCCCACTGGGCAGAGGGAAGGGAACACTTGGGGCAAACTCCTCTGTCACAAGGCAAGTTCCCAAGGAACCAGTGAAAGGCAGAGAAGAACCCACCTGAACTCCACTTGATTGACACACACAATTCCCCAAAACCACCTTGCCCCAAAAGGCTCCCAAATCAAATCTCTAAAGCCCCCTTTCCCAAAGGAACAGCAGTAGGTTCCTACCCAACCAGTCTTCTGTTCACTCATTTATTGGTGAACCCAAGCCTCCGTTTTGTCCCTGGCTGGAACTTTTTTTTTTTTTTTTTTTTTTTTTTGCCCAGGTCCTCTCAACCCCAGTCCCAGAATAAAAGTACAGAAAGAATCTTCAATTTCTCACTCTATCCCAGCATCCCTACTTGGGTTATGCTTGTACCTCACCCCCCTTTCCAGTCTGTGAGGACACCTTCAAATATAAATCCAGGAAGAAAACATCTGGAAACCCTAACAAATGGAGACGGGGGAAGTCTCAGGGAACTGATGGCAGAAGTTGGCAGGACGCAGGAAGGACACTCCATGGTGATGTTCAACAGGCGAAATACCAGGTTTATGGCCATATCCCCCATACCTGCTTCCAATCGTCCCTGCTCCTCCTCTCGCCAACCACAGGGAAGAACCAGACAGACACCACCCTTACCCCACTACTGGCTCCTTTCCGGGTCCCAGCTCCAGCACTCACTCAAGCCCACTACCTGAAGGATCCACTAGCCTTATAAGCACCAAAGCAGTCCATTTCCCCACTTCTCACTTGAGAAGCCATACCCCAGAACCATCCTGCTTGGAGCACAGGTTGTTTCCGAATTGGAGATAAATCAGGGGGAAATGGGCAAATAAACTTACTGCACTTGGTGTGATTAATTCAATTTAAGGGCTGAGGAAGTCCGAGCAACTTGGTCTGGACTCTCCAGTCCTAAAGATGGCAGACTAACGGGACGACGATGACCTAAATCCCTCTGGGCAGCAGGGAAATCACTAGTTCCCACATTCAAACCCCTTTCCTCATCTGCCCTGGATTCTCCAGCTGCCTTTCCTTTAGCTGTCATGTCTTCCTGGATGTCAAACTGGCTTCTCTGAAACTGAGTGCAATCAAGACAATGACAACCAGGTTTCCAAACTGCAAATTGCCCCAAGTTTTATTTGTAGTCCATACAAAAGGGAAAAAAAATTAAGGTTTTCTAACACCACCTACTTGGGGAGATGGGGATGTGGGACTGTGCCACTCAGCATCAGCTAGAACATCAGGGGGTCAGTAGGGATTTGGACATATACCGACCGTCCCGACAGGAACTCAGTCTCAACACAGTCTATAGTGGGACAAAGTCAGGGCCCCCTGGACTGCTGGCACACTGGCGCACAGGAAATGGTTAAGCTAACCTTTTCCTGGCCTCCCTCACATCTAAAAAGAAAAAGGCGCCGCCGACCTCAGTTGCAGGTTGCTTCCCCATCCAGACGACCTTAAATATCGCGCACAAAAATAAAAGGGAGCCAGGAAAAAATAAAAACATAAAAGAAATTCCCATCCTGGGGAGATGGGAGGCAGGGGAGAGGGGAAACCGCAGATCTAGAGCCAGTAGCAAGATTTGCTGCTGAGGCGAAGGAACAAAGTAGGTTACTGCCGAACACTCAAAAGGATCATCTCCTGGGGAAGGCCCACAGGGTAGAGGGGATGAAAAACCGCAAACGGGAGAGGTATGGGCCAGTGGTTATAACCTGGGCCTGCACCCTACCCGACCTCTCCTCTCCTTCCCTCCCTGTGGTGCCCCATGCCAGGATGGCCCTACATGCGGCGCTGGTAGCCAGAGTGCATCTGAGCTGCCCGCAGGTAATCATTATAGGAGCCCGAATAGCGTGCGTAATCGGAATGGGCATCGGGCAGGCGACGGTAATCCAGCGAGGACTTTGTCGGCGAGCGGCGGAACGAAAGCTGCGACTCTGATAAACGGCGGTAATCAGAGAGCTCGGCTAAACGCCGGTCGGAACCATACCTAGTCGAGAGAAGAAGACAGTTGGTGAATGAGACAATTGAGGGGAGGGCTCCAGGTGGGCATGGGGGAGATGCCAATGGGGATAGGGAGGGTGTGATCAGATTGGTCTCCAACAAACAAGATTTTGTCCGAAGGCTCATCACCCTATCCAGGGCAAGAAATCAAGCCTGGTTCAACCAGTGGGAAACCAAGCCCACCACTGAAGCCCTCCCTTCTCAACTGGCCAAGGTAGATTTTGGTCTACATTCCCAAACCACAAACAAATTATCCCCACCCTGGGCCCTACACAGAAAGACCTTGGTTGTTTATCAACAGAACGGCGGACGAAAGCAAGGTCCCCAACTTCCCAAAGAGTGGACGCACCTCATACACCTTGCCTTCAGCCAGTGAGTGCCAAAGGGACTATTTCAAACCCACCCTACCAAAGCCAGGACAACCACATAACAGGCTTAAGGATCCTTGAGACGGTGGGAAAGGCTATGGGCCACAATCTTGCAGGCAGTAGCTCCAATGGCACTTGGGGTAGCCTAGAGAGGTGACACTTTTCCCAGCCTGACTAGCTGGTACCACCCCAGGCTGAGCACTAATGCTCCACCTGAACCCTGGTGATCAAAAAAGTTTACAGACATCACCCCCCTCGGCCTTTGGACATCCCATGGGAGTAGATGAGAGAAGACCAAAGGAGGGGCCAATGGCTCCAGTTTCCCTCCCATGCCAACCTCAGCCCCTTGCCCTAAGCCCCAGCTGGGGGCAGAGGCGGGGGGGCATACAGTACCTTTTCGACATGGCGACAGCCTTTTTGTAGGGATCGTCGTAGCTGGCCCGGGGTGGGGAGAGACGGGTACGCTCATAGGGCGGCGGGGTGCTGTTGGCGTTGGCAACGGCCCCCTGGGACATGGACAGGTAGGCTGCAGACGGCTGACCTGCCCCATCGTAGGCATTGCCCGGCTGGCCACGGTAGGAGGCAGCAGCCTGGGGATGCTGCTGGGCAGCATAGGAAGCAGCCAATGAGGCTGACGACTGAGCGCGGTACGGAGCTGCCAGGGTGGCAGAAGGCTGGGCCCCATAGGCAGCTGCAGCACCATAGGAGCCAGTGGCCGCAGCAGCTGACTGAGCCCCATAGGAGCCTGACAGGCCCATTGATGCTTGAGCCCCATAACTATTCAGCTGGGTCTGAACAACCGGCTGGGCCCCATAGGAGCCAGCCATTGGGGTAGTGGCTTGTGCAGCATAGGCAGCTGGTTGGCTGGCATAGGCAGCAGCTGTAGCTGGCTGTGCCACATAGGCAGCCGGCTGGGAAGAGTAGGAAGCAGCCTGCTGTGCAGCATACGGGGCAGACTGGGCATTGTAAGAGGCCGAGGGCTGGGCATTGTAAGAAGCTGCCTGGGCCCCATAAGCAAGTGAGGAGGCTGCAGACTGGGCTCCATAGGAGGCTGCCTGGGCCCCATAGGAGCCTAGGGAGGAAGCTGCTCCCTGGGTGTTGTAAGAGGAGGCAGCCGCACGAACCCCATAGGAGGAGGCAGCCTGCGCGCCATAAGAGGATGGCTGGTTACCATAGGAGGCAAGGGAGGAACCCTGAGCCCCATAGGAGTTGAGCGAGGAAGCCGCAGCTGGCTGACCCCCATAGGAGGAGAGGGCTGAGGCCGAGGGCTGAGCTCCACCATATGGGCCAAGCGAGGAAGCTGCAGCAGACTGGGAGCTAGGACTAGCCAGCTGGCCCCTGTATGGGGCCCCAAGGGAGACAGAGGGCTGAGCGCGGTAAGAGGCTGCCTGGGCTGTCATGGGCTGAGTCCGATAGCCGACACCCAAAGAGGCAGATGGCTGGGCCCTGTAGGCAGCTCCCAACGACACTGAGGGCTGGGCCCGGTAGGTGGCTGGCTGGGCCGTCAGAGGAGCCACATAGGAGGCTCGGGGAGGTGAACGGCGCAGGGGGCTGCGGTCGCGACCAAAGAAGGGTGGTGTGGGCTGACGGGCTTGCCCATCAAAGCCACCAGTGCTGTTGCCAAAAGCCTGCTGGTAGTCGAAGGTGGCAGAGAAGCCACCAGTTCCAGGGAATGCCGTATCCCCAGCCCCTGGTTTCTTGGTCTTGTCCCCAGACTGGATAGCCAGGCCGGGCCCCTTCTTCTGACCCTTGGTTGAGAGTTCCACGTTGATGCGCTTGCCCTTCACTTCTTTGCCGTTGAGCTGCGCGATGGCGGCTTTGGCATCTGCTTCCTTCTCCATGTGAACAAACGCGTAGTCTGATAAAGCAGCAGACAGAGGGTTAGCGATTAGGGGGGCAGGGCATGCTACCTGATGGGTCCCAAACTGGACACACAACAGCACCCAGCTGTTGCCAGCTACCTCCAGGCCTCCAAACCCTCCTCTCCAGGAGTAGGTCATAAAACATGGTTCCCACATAACAAAGCTTCTGTCTCAAGTGGTCACCTTTCCCTACGTGTTCTCCCTATTCTCCCCTTTCCCCCGCCACATCACTCAACTCAACTCTCTGGTGAGAGAAGAGCAAAGATGAACAGCAACACAGGATAAAAATCTTCACAGCTCTCATGAGTGTAAATAAACCACCAGACAAAACACAGAAAGGGTTCCTGGATCACTCAATTATTTAGCATTCTCTAACCCAAGGTCACCAAACACTATTGCTCACCTTTGAAGCTTAACTCTGAAATACTGGAAATGACCACTTATGTCTTGCCATGACCCGTATCTCAGCCCAGGGTCCAACTAAATCAAGAAAATTAGAGTGCAGTGCACCGTTCATTAACGTTCTCCAATGTGATCTCTCCTTTTTTTTTTTTTTTCCAGAGTACTTCTGTTCTCAAAGTACTTCCATGCATAGGCCTTCATTTGGGCCTCACAACAATCCTGTGAGGTACGCAGAGCAAAGCATCATTATCTCCATCTTACAGGTGGACAAATGTGCTCAGAGAATTTGTACGGCTTGCTCTAAATCAAAATGTCTTGAAGCCAGGAACAGAATCCCAGCTCTTCCTTGCCCTTTCACTACACCAGTCTATCCCTGAGAAGTCAATATATAAAGCAAGACCATATTAACACAACAAGAAATTCAAACTTACAAGAGGAGAAGCTGGAACTCATGTAAGCCAATGAGGCGTGGGAATGGAAACCGAGCCTCTTGGCTGAGATCAGGCCCAAGCCTCTATCCCCCAGGCTACATTATATCCTCTACTGGTTCCTCTTCAAAGTACAGACGTATACCTTACCCCCTTGGGCTCCTGTTCACAGAACAGACAGTTTACAGGAAAGATCTTGTTTCTTAAGCTTCAAGGTGAGAAATTGCAGTAAGTGCAGCTTGCAGGCTCTGCTAAATAGGTTACCCCTGAAGTCCTCATTCAGGATTTGAATGAACTGTGGTGGGATATAAGCTTAAGATAGGATGTTGATCTCAAAGTCCTACTCATCTACCACACAGGAGAAAATTTTAGAAAGGGGAGTGGGAAGAAATTCTTATTCATGTCCAAAATCACATATCACAATGGTACAAGCAAGATCTGAAAAACAATGACAAGACCATGCTCATGGCAAATAAGGCCATGCACTTAAACCCATCTGGATCCATGGCTACTTAAGTACCGAGTACCAAGATACCATCTCACATCAATTTAGGAAATGAAAAACTACCTAGATGAAATCACCAGGTTCCATTCCTGCAGATAACAAATCCTTTTAAACGACCTCTAAACAAGCATCCTAATTTCTAGATTCATACTGGGATGCCCTCTCTGGCTGCTCCCAGAAAGCAAGTCATTTTTCTTCTTGTGAGGCAATGCCACCAACCTGCTTCTCATAGAAATGAAAAAATAATCAACAAGGCATAAATCAGAAGTATGGTATGCAAAAGGAATCCTTGGTTAGGCACTTAAAAGCCTCAATTATAGATCCAGATATCGCTGAGTTAGCAAATCTGTCCTACCCACCTCCAAGTTAGGAGATTCAAATAAGAAGATAAAAGCACCTTGTAAAATATAAATAGCTATATGATAACAAAGAATTATGACGATTATTCAGGCCTAGGAATAACCATAGGCCTCACTCCCTACAGAATATTATCTTTTATCTCTAATAATAAAAAACAAAAGCTACCATACCATTTATACATGCAAACTTGGAACCTGCCAGAGAGGATTAAAAAAACAAAATCAACTATCACAACTCTCAGTCCTCACACCCCCATGGTTAGAACCTGATTCCTTACCTGCCAATTAAGGCAAAAGTGTTCCTTTCAGCCTAGCCACAGAGTACTAGAACTGTCTTATGATCTCTCATCTCCACTTTGGGTAGAGGGAGTTAAAAATAGATACTGGTGGTCAGTGATGTCTTTAAAAGCAGAGACTGAGCTGACCCTCCAGAGAATGCAGGACAAACAAAAAGTGGGAGCTTGTAGGCAGATTAAGGGAAATGGAAAAAAAACCTCCAGGCAGTGTGAGAGACTATTAATGAATGATATTATAGTCCTGGCTAAACTATCTACAAATTCCTGAGACCGGAACAAACTAGGGGAAGAAAAACACCCAACAAAAACAACAACAACTTCAAAGGGTTTACAAGAGCAACAGGACATCCCACTGTCTACTCCCTACCTTAGCCAGGTTTTATTAAGAAACCAACCAAGTTGAAATTTGAAAACTGAGATTTCACATTTACAATTTCAATTTACCACCCAGAGGAGTTCTAGAAACTGATTTTTTTAAAAGCCCTCAAATACAATTATAACCAATTTACATCAAAATGTTCCTAATCCTGACATTAAAGAGAAGTGTGACTTAGTGATCCAGCTGACTCAATTGTATCAGGGTTAACCCTGTTACAGCCAGAAGCCAAAATCAACACCTAACCCTATCAAAGATGCTCAGGAATCCAATTACTCCTAGGACGATGAAAAACCAGAAACCTAGAGAACTCTGCCTGGAAAGCTAGTTTAAGAAACAGTAACCTGTGAGGGAAATCCACTGCATTTAAAGGCACTAGAGCAAGCAATATTTTACAGAGATCGCCTATTGGTCTGGTGGCATCACAATTCCTCTAGAACCAAAGTTAAGAGAATCCAGAGTGGCGCCTCAGTGTCTCAGTCAATTAAGCATCCATCTCTTGATTTGGGCAGAAAAAGGAGTTTTCCTATCCTGAGAAGAATTAAAAACCTCTAACTTTACCCTACAGATTTGTGTATAGGAGGAAAAAATGGCCACCCACCAAGAAAAAAAAAAAAAAAAAAGAGGAAACAGTTTCCTCTTCTGCCTTTCACACCTCCCCTGAAGCCTAAATGGTTCCTAAAGCTGTCAGCAACTCTCATACTTCATCTTTGAACACCCAATAGCCGTGGAGAGTGGTTACAATCCACTGTTGCCACGGAGATTTTTGCTTCATAAATCAAATCACACAGAAGCTTCAGGGGTAACCAAGCAACTATGTTTTTCCCCTATGAAATGAAATAGAACTGGTTGTCTTATGCAACCTTTAGCTTCTGTGCTTTTCAAAGACCTGACAGCCAACACCAGAGGACTCGATCATCGAATGCCCATTCCCAACCCAAGAAATGCGTTTTTATAGAGCCAGAGCCAGTCGCTTCTGCTACATTCCCAACTTAAAAGCCACACTTTCTTTCACCCCAGAGAAATAAATAGAAAAGCATCAGTGGAGGACAAGACAGTCAAATCTTTCCCAAAGTCTCTCACATCAAAGTATAGCAGAAGCTCTGTTACTTACCAGGATAACCACAAATAACAACTAACCACTACTGAGGAAGTTTAACACATTTCTGGGTGTTTACAAAAGAACAAAATAGACAAAACTTTCACTCTCGGAGTCAGCCAAGAATTCTACAAACCACATGCAGTTATACACTTCACCCTCCCCGCCACTGTCACTTGGTATCAGTCCAGAGCGAATCCAGGCAAATTTTTAGTTTCCTCTACCATCTGAAAGCAAGTTTCTTGACCAATGAGTTCCATGGAGACTGTCCCCCTCAGATGTTAGGTTCTAGACTCCCAATCTAGTAGCCATCTTGCCTAAGAACCGCAAAAGAAATGTGGTAGGTCAATTAAACACAGAACTGTCATCAGGAGTCATCTACCCCCACTGGTTTCCTGGCCAGATGCCCAATCTGGAGTCCTTCCTACTCTTTAAACAAAGCAAAAATCAATGCACCATACAGCCTGCCTTAAGAGCACCCAGCAGGAAAGCCCGATTCCGGAGAGTCGTGGACTGGCATAACCTGAGTTGAGGAAAATAGAATGCAATATTAATGCAGAACAAGAACTGCTCTTAGTAGTGGAGACTACAACCCTTTACGCTTCCCCAGCTGCAGAAAGGACAAGGAATGGCCCCCAAAATATGCCTTATTAGGACAGCAAATGAAGTGTCTTGGTGGAAAAAGGCACCTGCACCCATTTAGTTCCTATCCCCAAAACTTTTCAGAGTATGGGTAGGTATGAATTCAACACCAGGAGTAGGGCATCAGATACTCCCCCAGGTTGCATCCTTGAAGATGGCAGGGCAAAGTTAATTCTGATCTGTTCACAAGAGGAACAGAGACTGGCCACATACACAAGGACGATCCCACCAAACCTTGCCAACATAAAAGAAAAAGAACTTACAGGATAGGAACCTAGACTACAAAAAAAGTCAACTGGGTCCCAAAAAGGAAGCCAGACCTAGATTACAGTGATACATTTTCCTCAAAGAAAAGGCAAACTGGGGATCTGCCCTAAAAATTAAGACTACTCCAGCAAAGCCGATGAACAAGTAAATTTGTTTAGCCAATGTTTAACGAAGACCTCTCACACACCCCTCTCCAAGTCCCCCTCAGCCACAGAGTATATGCCCCCTTGCAAAATCACCAAGTTATAAAAGAACACTGCCCTGAGGGCATGGGCTTGCAAGTAAAGGCTAAAGAGAAGAGGCCTTCATAAAACAAGCCTCCTTCCCCATTCAAAAGGTCGGGGTTTTCAGTTTATATATATCTGTATCTATAGTGGGATATAAATATATAGATATAGATATATAGATATAGATATATACATATAAAATCGATCCCAAGGAAAAAAAAAAAAAAACAAACCCAAGTTTGAGGGACTTGGAATACAGCGTTGCCACGCCTAACCCACCTAACAATGTTGAAAGGCCAAAGTGGTTCGGAAGGGGTCCCTCCTGTACCCACGAGTAACTATATACCCATGAGTAGACCCATGCCACACAATGCTAAAAAATCCCAGCCCGAGAAACGTCCAAGGGCCCCGTTACCTTCCGCTCGGGAGCATTCATCGGCAGGGAACACGAGGGTGGCCTTGGGGCGTCAGCCCCCACCTTTTCCCTCTTCCCTTGCTCTGACCGACGTCTGGAGAGGAAGTGGGGAAGTGGCGAAATCTTCCCCGCTCCATGATCCGGCTTGTGCCCGTCACTTCCCAATTTCCGCTCGGTGCCAGGCCCAGGAGACCAGTAGAAGGCGCGCCCCCGGTATACTCGCAAGTCTCTCAGGCGCGTCCCCGGCCCCGTAGCTCGGCTCACAGTGGCCGCCGAACCCACCCAGAGCCACTTCCTCCTATCTGGAGAATGGTGCCTGGACCGCAGGGAAGGAGGGTGGCTCTACCCATCGCGCCCCCAACACCTCCGGCCTCGCTCCCGCGACTTCCCCACCCTCCCCAACCGCGCGGTGACCGACCCCCGGGAAAGGGGCGTGGCTAACAAGCAGAGTGCCCAGAGCGCGCCCGCGCCCGCGCCCCCGCCCCCGCGCGCCTCCGCGTTACCTTTCACCACGTCACACTCGATGACGCGTCCGCGGCGCTCGAAGAGGCTGCGCAATTCCTGGCTCGTGCACGCAGCCGACACATTGCCCACGAAAATCTTCCAAGTGTTAAGAGGCCGTGGGCGCGACATCTCCACCACGAGCGCGCGCCCAGGCCGCAGCTCGTGGCCGTGCAGGGCCTCGATGGCGCGCAGCGCGCCTGCATTCTCGCGCATGTGCACGAAGGCGAACTGTTTCATGACGGCGCAGCTCATGACCGTGCCGTAGGGCGCGAAGAGGGCTGCTAGCTCCTCTGGCGTTGTATCTGCCCCATCGACGTTTCCCACGAATATCTTCATTTTGCCGCCGCAGCCGCCTTCCCGGGGAGCCGGGACCTCTCCTCCAGCGACAGGCAAGACGTCCGACCGGCCGGCAGTCCTCCCCAGGAATGGCTGGCGACCGAGAACCCCGCCGCGCAGGCGCTCTGACCAAGCCAATCGGGGCCCGCATCCCGCGCGACCCACAGCCAATCAGAGAAGCTGAAAGAAGATGCGCTCAGGCGCAGCCAATCCCAGAGGGTCTGGAGCCCGCTTGTTAGCCGAGGGGGCGGGAAAGGGACGGCGGCGCGCGACCAACCGCCACTGCCGGGGGGAGGGGGAAAAGAAGGGTTGGAGAAGGGGGAACGCGCGCGGGGAACGTCGGCGGCCTAGAGGCCTACTCGGTGAGACGGCCTCTGGCCCGGGTGGGGCAGGGATCGGCGGACCCAAGGAAAAACTTTGTTCAGCCGGAAGTCAGAGCTCCTCCCATTCTGACTGCCTAGGCCAAACCCGCGCCTGGAGGTGGCAACGAGCTTGTCCACGAGAGGGTCGGGCCTGGCGGAAGAAACCAGGACAGCCGCCTTCAGTCAGCTAACTGTCCCCTCCGAGACTGCTGGGCTGTCTGAGGGGGCCTGAGAGGCATTTGCCCCGGAGGACCCTCGTGCTATTAATTCATTCTTTGGAAACACATTCCCTGATGTTGCTGAGGTCCTAGAAGTAGATGGAGAGTGAAAAATCAGAGTATGGCAGAGGCCTTTGTGGAATTTTCAAAAGAGGAATAATGAGTTGTATCTCCCTTGGTGTGCGCTTGAAATTACCCACAATAAAAAGTTTAGTGAAACAATATTGGGTCAAAAGAATGGTCCCTGAGGGGACAAAAGTTGAACCTTTATAGAAAACAGAAAATTCAAAACCAACAGATGTATGCAAAAAAAAGTATTTTGCATAGCAGAAGAGAAAAACAAATCCGTGTGCCAAACTCAGGAAAATATTTACCTACATGTTCATGCTACAAATTTTTTGAGCACCTACCAAATGGGCAGCACCAAGGATATAGCAGTGAACAAAAAGTGACCAAAATTCTAACCTTGGAGCTTATACTATGGTGGGAAGAAATAATAATAAACAAGTAAGACTTATAGCCTGATAGTGCTAAAGATTTGAAGCAACAAAGCAAGTAAGCTCTCCCATAGGGGAACCATTCCAGCCAGAAAGTACAGGTCAAAAAGTCCTGGGGCAAGAGTTTGTCTGCTTGTTCAAGGACTAACATCATGGCCGGAGGCTATAACAGCATAAGGATGTAGGGGGAGGTAGTGGCACCCTGTGGGCCAGTGAAATGACTGGCTTTCACTCTTTTTGATTTTTATTTTTTAAGTATTCAACAATTCCATACCTCACCAGGTGCCCATCAGGACAAGTGCACTCCTCAACCCCCATCAGGTATTTAACCCATCCCTCCACCCACCACCCCTCTGGCAACTATCAGTTTGTTCTCTATAGTTAAGAGTCTGTTTCTTGGTTTGTCTCGCCCTCTTTTTTCCCTTTGCTCTTTTGTTTTATTCCTTCAATTCCACACATGAGTGAAAGCATACAGTATTCCTCTTCTTCTGACTGGCTTATTCTGCTTAGCATTATACCCCCTGATCCTATCTATGTTGTTGCAAGTGACAAGATTTCATTATTTTTTATAGCTGAATAATACTCTTTTGTATACGTATACCACAGCTTCTTTAACCATTCATCAATCAACGGACACTTGGGCTGCTTCCATATCTTGGCTATTGTAAATAATGCTGCTACAAACATAAGGGTGCATGTATCCCTTTGAACTAGTGCTTTGTATTTTGGGGGCAAATACCCAGTAGTGTGATTGCTAGATCATTAGGGTAGTTCTATTTTAAACTTTTTGACGAACCTCCACACTGTTTTCTACAGTGGCTGCACCATTTTGCAGCACGACCAACGGTGCA
The DNA here is from genome assembly GCF_022837055.1 of Prionailurus viverrinus. Classification (NCBI taxonomy): domain Eukaryota; kingdom Metazoa; phylum Chordata; class Mammalia; order Carnivora; family Felidae; genus Prionailurus; species Prionailurus viverrinus. The sequence continues at coordinate 106,792,388 of NC_062570.1, forward strand.
AAAGGGTTCCCCTTTCTCCGCATCCTTGCCAACACCTGTTGTTTCTTGTATTGTTGATTTTAGCCATTTTGACAAGTGTGCGGTGGTGTCTCATGGTGGTTTCGATTTGCATTTCTCTGGTGATAAATGATGATGAGCATCTTTTCATGTATCTGTTAGCCATCTGTAGGTCTTTTATGGAGAAATGTCTGTTCATATCTCCTGCCCATTTTTTAATTGGGTTGTTCTTTGGGTGTTGAGTTGTATACGTTCTTTATATATTTTGGATACTAACTCTTTATTGGATATGTCATTTGCAAATATCTTCTCCCATTCCACAGATTGCCTTTTAGTTTTGATAATTTCCTTTGCTGTGCAGAAGCTTTTTATGTCTTTTTTTTTTTTAATTTTTTTTTCAACGTTATTTATTTATTTTTTGGGGGGGGACAGAGAGAAACAGAGCATGAACGGGGGAGGGGCAGAGAGAGAGGGAGACACAGAATCGGAAACAGGCTCCAGGCTCTGAGCCATCAGCCCAGAGCCTGACGCGGGGCTCGAACTCACGGACCGCGAGATCGTGACCTGGCTGAAGTCGGACGCTTAACCGACTGCGCCACCCAGGCGCCCCAGAAGCTTTTTATTTCGATGTAGTCCTGATAGTTTATTTTTTCTTTTGTATCCCTTGCTTCAGGGTTCCTATATATAAAAAGTTGCTCTGGCTGATGTCAGAGAAGTTATTGTCTGTGCTCTCTTCTGAGATTTTTATGGTTTCAGGTCTCACATTAAGGTCTTTAATCCATTTTGAATTTATTTTTTGTGTGTGGTGTAAGAAACTGGTCCAGTTTCATTCTTGTGCATGTTGCTGTCCAATTTTCTCAGTACCGTTTGCTGAAGAGAGTTTTTCCCATTGGGTATTCTTTCCTGCTTTGTCAAAGATTAATTACTGATTTATTTCTGGGTTTTCTACTCCTGGGTTGCAAGAGTGGTTCAATATTTGCAAATCAATCAATGTGATATATTACAGCAATAAAAGAAAGGATAAGAACTGTATGATCATTTCAATAGATGCAGAAAAAGCATTTGACAAAGTATAACATCCATGCATGATTAAAAATAAATAAATAAAAATAAATAAAAACAAACCTAGATTTTACTCCTGAGGCTGAAAGTCTGTGGAGGACACATGATCCTGTAAGTCTAACTTTAACATACAGAAATTCCTTTGGAATCTTCCCTATCTCTCCCCCCGCCCCCCCCCCCCCCCGACCGAGATATATGTTAGTCATCATAGTCCAAGCTTATGGCCCACTGATAAACATCTGAAGGGGTTCATTACTGAGTTTTTTCTAAACAGTAATAAATGGCATTTTCCTAACAGTAGCTAGCCCCCTCAAGGTCCTGGAAACCTTGCTTCCAAAATTGCTTAGAGATTTATGCTACCCCCTAACCCCTTCCCAACGTGAAAGTAGGTATCACCAGTCGCAACCCTGGTGCAGCTCTTTCTGCCCATGGGTTCTGTTTCTGTGCTTTAACAAAACCACCTTTTTGTGCTGGGGGGCAGGGAAGGAAGTCTATGGAGGGCAGAGGGCAGAGGGGTTCATCCGATATGGCTTATCTTCCATAGTTTTTAAAGTATCATTCAGGCTGCTATTGAAATGAGCAAAAACCAATGGAAAACAGCTGTTTGTTCCGAACACTATTGCTAGAATCCAGGAGAAAGATGGTGGTGACATGGATCAGGGTGACCCCAGCAGAATTCAGAGGAAGTGGACAGATTTGGATGTACATGGACAGTAGAACTAACACGATACACAAATGGATATGAGTTGTGAGAAAAAGAGGACTCACAGATGACGCTGAGCAGCTTGGAAGCATGGAATTGCCATTTACTGAGATGGGGACATTGTGGAAGAAACAGATTTTCTGGAAAGACCAGAAATTCAGTTTGGGACATGATAACTTTGAGATGCCTCTAAGTCACCCAAGTGGAGACACCAATGGGCAATTAGATAGGTTTGTGAAGTTCAAGGTAGAGGTCTGAGCCCAAGATATAGATTTGGGAGTTTAAACAGTTAATATCTATACTGTACAAAGAACTATAAATTAGTTTTTAAAAAAAGAGAGAGAGTGATAAATGGGCCAAAGAGGTGAACTGGCAATTTTGTAGGAAAGGAAGTGCAAATAGCTAATAAACAAGAAACTTTAAGGGCACCTGGGTGGCTCATTCAGCTAACTGGTTAAGCATCCAACTCTTTTTTTTTTTAATTTTTTTTTAATGTTTGTTATTTTTGAGAGAGAGAGAGAGAGCAAGCAGGGAAGGAGCAGAGAGAGAGGGAGACACAGAATCGGAAGCAGGCTCCAGGCTCTGAGCTGTCAGCACAGAGCCCGATGCAGGGCTTGAACTCACAGACCACGAGATCATGACCTGAGCTGTAGTCAGCCACCCAACCGACTGAGCCACCCAGGCGCCCCAGCATCTGACTCTTGATTTCTGCTCAGGTCATGATCTCACAGTTCATGAGTTCAAGCCCCATGTCAGGCTCCACACAACATGGAGCCTACTTAGGATTCTCTCTCTCTCTCTCTCTCTCTCTCTCTCTCTGCCCCTCCACACCGCCCAAGATAAATAAACTTAAAAAAAAAAACTTCATTGGTAGCCAAGGAAATGAGAATGTTTTGGGGCACCTGGATGGCTCAAGTCAATTGAGCATCTGACTCTTCCCCCCCCCCCCCCCTTTTTAAAGGGAGAAAGGGACAGAGTGCAAGCAGGAGAGGGGCATGCAGAATCCAAAGCAGGCTCTGGGCTGTCAGCACAGACCCCATCAACAGGGCTTGAACTCACAAACTGTGAAATCATGACCTGATCCAAAGTCAGACGCTTAACCAGCTGAGCCACCCAGGCATCCCACATTTGACTCTTGATTTCAGCTCAAGTCATGATCTCACGGTTCGTGAGTTCAAGCCCCACTTTGGGCTCTGCACTGATAGTGCAGAGCCTGCTTGGGATTCTGTCTCCCTTTCTCTCTACCCTTCCAGGCTTGCTCTCTATCTCTGTCTCAAAATAAATAAAAATAAACCTTAAAAAAAAAAAGAAAATGAGAACATTTTTCATCCTCAGATTTGAAAAACTTAAAGAAAAAAGAAGGTTTAGATCTGTTGCTGGTAAGGGTGTGAGGAAAGCACACACATATTGCTGATGATAGTGTAACCTCTACGTTCTTCTTGGGAACTATTCTGGCAATGTCAAAACTGTCAATGTGATTCTTTAACAGAGTATCCCACTTTGGAAATCTACCCTACAACAAACTTATCAATAAGAATATTGGTATAAATTTATTTATTGTACCATTGTTTGTAGCAAGCAATGGAAGCAACCTGAATGTTTGTAAATAAGGGAATTGGTTATTGCCATAAGATGCAATATTATATTGCTGCTATAAGTAGTTCAGAATCTATTGATATGGAAGGAGGACCATAAGAGGGACAAATACAAGTGTACAATATTACATCTTTCTACGCTATAGGGGAAAAAAATCCTCCATATAGGTGCATATGTTTTTTTCAGCACAGAGAAATAGCATCGGTTACCTGAAGAGGATGAGATGGGAGTTCATTTTTTTATACTTTTCTCCGTCATTAGACTTTCAACAGTGAGCATCTAATTCTTTCACAATTTTTTTAAAAAGTACATCTTAAGGAAGGAAAGTGGGACACCATTTTGATACCTCTCTGGTATCCGTGCAAATCCTAACTGCTGGCAATATTCCCAGACTGGGTATCAGCAGACCCATGGCCACCCAACAAGCACAGCCTTTTTAACGGTATCGTGGGGGGGGCAGTCCCATGTTTTCTCCTATAATGCTGGTAGGGTTTACAGTCAAAACGGTGTGAAACAAAAATATAATGTAAAACCCATACAGGCTTTTCATTTTTCTGCTATCCGCCTTAAAAAGTAATAAGAAACAAAATTAATTTTAACAATATATTTTAGGGGCACCTGGGTGACTCAGTTGGTTAAGCATCCGACTCTTGATCTTGTCTCAGGTCTTGATCTCATGGTTTGTGGGTTCAAGCCCCTCATCGGGCTCTGAGCTGACAGCATGGAGCCTGCTTGGGATTCTGTCTCTCCCGCTCTCTGCCCCTTCCCCATTGTACTCTATCAAAATAAATAAATAAACTTAAAACAAAGAAAATCATAAAAAAACACCAAAAAACCGAATATATTTTAACCTAATATATCTAAAATCTCATGTAATCAATATATAAAAATTATTAATATTTGGGGTGCCTGGGTGGCTCAGTCGGTTAAGCGTCTGACTTCGGCTCAAGTCATGATCTCGCGGTTTGTGAATTCAAGCCCCACATCAGGCTCTGTGCTGAGCGCTCAGATCCTGGAGCCTGCTTTGGATTCTGTGTTTCCCTCTCTCTCTCTCTCTGCCCTGCCCCCACTCACACTCTGTCTTTCTCTGTCTCTCAAAAATGAATAAATGATGGGGCGCCTGGGTGGCGCAGTCGGTTAAGCGTCCGACTTCAGCCAGGTCACGATCTCGCGGTCCGTGAGTTCGAGCCCCGCATCGGGCTCTGGGCTGATGGCTCAGAGCCTGGAGCCTGTTTCCGATTCTGTGTCTCCCTCTCTCTCTGCCCCTCCCCCGTTCATGCTCTGTCTCTCTCTGTCCCAAAAATAAATTTAAAAAACGTTGGGAAAAAAAAATGAATAAATGAGAAAAATTTTTTTTAAAAAACTGCACCACAGCACCTGGTGGCTCAGTCAGTTAAGAATCCAACTCCTGATATGGGCTCAGATTGTGATCTCATGGTCGTGGGATCGAGCCCTGCATCGGGCTCTGCACTCAGTGTGGATTAAAACTGCACCAAAAATACTTTGTTTATAAGTGCAATAATTAATAAATAAGTTAAATAAATTATGTTCTAATTATAAACATGTTTTCACCTACAAGGATATCTGGTAGGACTTTTGAAAGTTGTGCAGGCTATAGGACAGTTAGCTCTTCATTTTGCCAGACTATCCTGCACACTGTAGGTTGGCAAGGATCCCTAGCCTTCCCCCCAAAAATGCCAGGAGTCCTCCTGCCCTCATCCAGCATTGTCACAACCTGAAAACCCTCCCTCACAAACTCTCAAAAGTCTCAAAAGAGCTAAGTTTGGGTAAAGTTTCATTTCTGTAATAAAGCAATATGATAGGAAAAGTCCTTATCTCTTTACCATGAATGGAAGGAAATGTTAGAGAGAAATTCTGTCCTGTAAACTAGAGAGCCTAGTCAAATTTACTTATGACCTTTGCCTTAATTAGAACAGCCCAAGTTCTTTGGTTTAATAGGTCATTGTACTAGGCCAAAGGTATCAGGTCCTAATCCCTGGCATCTGGAAATGTTACCTTATTTGGAAAAGGGGTCTTTGCAGGTCAAGTTAAGGATCTTGAGATGAAGAGATTATACTGGATTATTTGAGTAAACCCTAAATACAAGCACATGTATCCTTATAAGAGGGAGGCCGAGGGAGATTTGGCACAGATAAACAGAGGAGACAGTGTGGGGAAGACACAGCAGGGAGAGACCTGAAGATCGGAGTGGTGTGGCCACAAGCCAAGGAATGCCAGCCATCACTCTAAATTGGAAGAGGCAAGGAATAAATATTCCCCTAGAAGCCCTGGAGAGAGTATGGCCCAAATGTCACTCTGATTTCAGTCAGCGGTACTAATTTTGAACTTCTGACCTCTAGAACTATAAGACAATGAAGTTCTGTTGTCATTTGTTACAACAGCCACAGGAAGCTAACAGTCATAAAGTATGTTTTCTTAACAACATGGATGAAGGTATTTTTGCAGCATGGACCTACATGATTTTGTTCTGTATTTGTTCCTCCCTGATAAAGGGCGAGAACTTTTCCCTTTTCAACCTTCTTCCTTCCTGCTGTCTGCCCTGACCTTGTTATGTGTTAGCATGTGAGGAAAAGAGGCTTAACTATGCAGCCAAAAGAGGAGAGGGGTGCTAAGAGAAACCACAGTTCAGGGTGATGTAGTGTCCTGACACCATGAGCCACTGGGCTCACACGGAACAAGAAACCTCTAGTCTGCTTATTTTAAGAGATCATATCACATCTTTATTGCTCTGGCCGCTACCGGTCAGAACTCTTGTTTACTTGCAGAATTCACCTTAATATAGAATTCAAGAGACAATATCAAGATTGCAAACGAGAAGTAGCAATCCAGGGGCACCTGGGTGGCTCAGTCAGTTAAGCGTCTGCCTTCTGCTCAGGTCGTGATCTCAGGGTTCTTGAGTTCAAGCCCCACATTGGGCTCTCTGCTGTCAGTTCAGAGCCTGCTTTAGATCCTCTGTCCCCCTCTCTCTCTGCCCCTGCCCCACTCACACTCTCTCTGCCTTAAAAATAAATAAATAAACTTAAAATATAAAAAGAAATAGCAACACAGTCATGTTGCCTAAAAATATGAAGGTAAATCCCAGAAGAAATGGCCAAGGGAGTTGAAAGCTAAAACCTAATAGAACTAGGCTTGACTTTTATGTGCACATACTGCTTAAGTAAAAGTAAATATAGAATTTAAAGTATCTTTAGTGAAAATAAAAGAAAATCTACAGGACACAATGGGTATTTGAAAAAACTTTGAATTAATTTTTAAAGTACTCTACTAAGTTTGTTATCAAGTAAGGTAAAACTGGAGAACATTTATATTCTGCTGACCTACAAAGCACAGAAACAAAGTGGTCAGAGATATGGGGGAAAGTTCTTACTTAACATTATATTTATACAGATTCTACCTCCTCATGTGGCTAAGCAGCAGCAGAAAGCTTCCTAAGATGGTCACAGTTTCTTCCTTAATTCCCTGATGAAAGAATGAACAGAGTGAGTGAATGATAATAAGAGTTCACACTGGACATTTACTAAATTTACCAGATGCTATTCTTTGCACAGGCAATCTTATTTGATTATCACAATAGGCCTGTGAGATTGGCTTGTTGTAATCCCCCTCTCACAGGGAAGACTGAGAGGCATTCCCCAAAGTCACAGAGCTAGAAAGTAGTAGACCTGGGATCTGACCCAAAGCCCAGCTCATCACTATTATGTTTTCCTGGATATACGCATGAATAAGAATGATTAGTAAACATGGCCATACATAGTGTTGATGACACCCAGCAAGGAATTCATTCATTATGTAAAGATGCTTCTATGTACATTCTCAGAGCCAGAAAAAAAATCTGTCCTTAGAATGTCTTTGATTATGGCCAAAAAAAGAAAGAAAGAAAGGCCAACTTCTGATACTCAGGTTTAATTTTTTTTTCAATGTTTTTTTTTTTTTTAATTTATTTTTGGGACAGAGAGAGACAGAGCATGAACGGGGGAGGGGCAGAGAGAGAGGGAGACAGAATCGGAAACAGGCTCCAGGCTCTGAGCCATCAGCCCAGAGCCTGATGCGGGGCTCGAACTCACGGACCGCGAGACCGTGACCTGGCTGAAGTCGGACGCTTAACCGACTGCGCCACCCAGGTGCCCCAGGTTTAATTTAATTAAATAGAGAAGAGGAGAAGAACACTACAAGTGTGCGGGGGCAGGGGGGCAGTTTACACAATTTTCATTGCCTAACTCAGGTAATAAATTCAAGAGATTGTGAAAACATACCTTACAGGCCTAATCTGAATTTAGGAACCACAGTGTGTAAAGCCATTTGTAGGGTTTGGCCTGAGAGTTCCCTGTTAACACAGCAACAATGAAAAAAAAAACTTTTTTAAAAAAAATTTATTTATTTATTTTTAACGTTTATTTATTTTTGAGACAGAGAGAGACAGAGCATGAATGGGGGAGGGTCAGAGAGAGGGAGACATAGAATCTGAAACAGGCTCCAGGCTCTGAGCTGTCAGCACAGAGCCCGATGCGAGGCTCGAACTCACAGACCGCGAAATCATGACCTGAGCCGAAGTCGGCTGCTTAACCGACTGAGCCACCCAGGTGCCCCAAAATATCTATTTTTTTGATTGAGAGAGAGAGCGAGAGAGAGAGAGAGAGAGAGCGCATGGGCAGGGTAGAGGCAGAAAGAGCGAGGGAGACACAGAATCTGAAGCAGGCTCCAGACTCTGAACTGTCAGCACAGAAACCAACACAGGGCTTGAACTTGTGAGCCTCGAAATCATGACCTAGCCAAAGTCAGCTGTTTAACCCACTGAGCCGTCCAAGCACACTACCACAGCAACAATTTAAGAAAGACCCAATTTAAAGGAAAAATCGCCCTTGACACGTGTGGCCCCAGAGGCAAGCAGTCCTAGTCCTGGGGATTCTAACCCCAAATTCTTTTCAGCTGACAAAGTGTCCCTTTAGTGGATAATCTATCTTAATACTGAGAAGATCTATATTTAAAAATAAACATGATGAAGTAAATGAAACACATAGTAATACTTTTAAGCTCGCAAGTAGATTTTTGTCGTATTTGGAGAAATCTGAATATATTTGGTATTTACAGTGTGTGTCATGGTAAAGAAATGTTGACATACTAGAGAATCTGACAGGTCAGTCTTGGTTTTCTAATTTAAAAGGTGTAATTAAGAAATTGAGGGGCGCCTGGGTGGCTCAGTCGGTTAAGCGTCTGGCTTCAGCTCAGGTCATGATCTCACAGTCCGTGAGTTCCAGCCCCACATCAGGCTTTGTCCTGACAGCTCAGAGCCTGCAGCCTGCTTCAGATTGTGTCCCCCTCTCTCTTTGCCCCTCCCCCCTGCTCCCACTCTGCCTCTCTCTCTTAAAAATAAACATTAAAATAAATTAAAAAAATAAATAAACATTAAAAAAAATTAGGGGCACCTGGGTGGCTCAGTGCCATATTTTCGGATATGTCCAACTTCGGCTCAGGTCATGATCTCAATGTACATGGGTTCGAGCCCCGCATCAGGCTCTGTGCTGACAGCTCAGACCCTGGAGCTTTGGATTCTGTCTCCCTTTCTCTCTGCCCCTCCCCCGCTCACGCATGCGCTCTTTCTCACTCTCTCTCAAAAATAAACATTAAAAAAATTTTTTAATTAAAAAAAAGGAATTGACTTCATGATCCAATCACAGAAGCACAAATATTGTATGATTCCACTTACATGAGGTCCCTGGAGTAGTCAAATCCACAGAGACAGAAGGTGGCTGCCAGGTGTTGGGGGAGGGGGAAGTTGGTGTTTAATGGTGAGAGATTCGGTTTAGGGAGACAAAAAAGCTCTGGAGATGAATAGTGACGTTGGTTACACGGCAATGCGAATGCTTGTAAGTCACAAAAATGTACACTTAAAAATGGTTAAAACAGTCAATTTTAGGTTATGTATGTTTTGCCACAATTAAAAAAAAAAAGGATTTTAGATGCTAAAACGAGTAGGCAAAAGTCTGATGAGAAATGGGATATTTATATAGTCTCCAAGTAGCTCCCCACAAAAGATTTACTAATTGCAAAGGAGAAAATTTTAAGGTTCTGTTGGAGAAATGCAAGAGACCCCACCCTAACCAAGTGATCCCATTAAACCACAGCAGTAATAAGATATGTCAACATGATATACTGAGAAAGGCACAACTTCACTTCTGTGGTATTGGAACCAAAAAGACGTACCCTCAACCTAATCACAAGAAAATGCACACAAACCCAACCAAAGGATAAGCTACAAAATACCTGACCAGTACCCATCAGGAGTATCAAGCCAAGAAAGCGAACACCAGGAGAGTCTGAGAAACTGTTACAGATCGGAGACCAGGGAGACAGGACAGCTACCAGCAATGTGCCATCCAGGATTTGATCCCAAAACAGAAAGTGATCATTAGCAGTAAAACTGGCAAACCCGAATCAAGACCTACCTACGGTTCAGTTGCTAGTCTTGTCTCAGCGTTAATTAACTGGGTTTGAAACTGTACTATATGCGCACAAACTAACATGAGAGGCAGCTGGGAGAAGGCAACATGAACTCTCTACTGTTCTTTCTTAAGTAAATGATTGTTAAACATTGAGATATAATTCATAGGCCATAAAATTCACCCTTTTAGTGTACCATTCAGTGGTTCTTAGTATATTCACAAGGTTGGGTAACCATCACCATCATCTAATTCCAGGACATTTTAATCACCCCCAAAAAGCAACTCTGTGCTCATTAGCTCTCTGTCTGTCCCCTCCTCCCTAGACCCTGGTGACCACAGATCCCTCTGACTTTGGATTTGCCTCTTTCAGACATTTCAAATAGAACCATACAAACATATGGCTCTTGTGCCGGCTTCTTTTTTTTTGTTTTTAATTTTTTTTTAACGTTTTATTTATTTTTGAGACAGAGAGAGACAGAGCATGAACGGAGGAGGGGCAGAGAGAGAGGGAGACAAAGAATCGGAAGCAGGCTCCAGGCTCTGAGCCATCAGCCCGGAGCCCGACGCGGGGCTCGAACTCACGGACCGTGAGATCGTGACCTGAGCCAAAGTCGGACGCTTAACGGACTGAGCCACCCAGGCGCCCCACCAGCTTCTTATACTTAGCATAAAATATTTTCCAGATTCATCCCACTGCAGCTTTTTTGTTAATCTAAAACAATTTCAGAAGAAAATCTTTTTAAAAACTGATTTGGGGGTTGGGATTTTTAGCTAAAATACATAATATTTTTTTTAAGTTTGTAAATTGTAGCAGCCTGGTTTCACTGTATTTATCAATTTAAGAGAGAAGCACGTTGGGTAGTTTACCTTCAGTCCAGGCATCCTTGGATATTTAAGAGAATTAGATGTGCAAATACAATTTTATTTATTTTTAATTTTTTTTAGATAGAGTGTGGGAAATGGGGGGGTGGGGAGAGATAAAGTGGGAAAATGGTCACAGGGAAAGGGAGGGAGAGAATCCCAAGCAGGCTCCATGCTCAGCTCAGAGCCCACGCGGCGACGTCCCAGGACTGTGAGGTCATGACCCCAGACAAATCAAGAGTCAGTTGCTTAACTGACTGAGCCACTCAGGCACCAACAAATGCAATTTTAGTTTTTATTTTTAAAGTTTATTTACTGAGAAAGAGAGAGGGAACGGTAGAGAGAGAGAGGGTGAGAAAGAATCCCAAGCAGGCTCTGTGCTGTCAGCGCAGAAACAATGAGATGATGACCCGAACCGAAATCGGATGTTTAACCGACTGAGACACCCAGACGCTGCTCCCCACAAATACAATTTTAAAACTTTGAGGGAACTTATGTTGCAAATGGATATGATTATGTAAGGGAGCCCAATGTATCCAACCTGAGTTTTGTCAAAAAAAAAAAAAAAGGTAAAGAGAGTAGTTTTTATTTTACTCGATTTATAAATAGAATAGTAAGTTTTATAATTTGAATTTAAAGCCTTAAGGAAAACTAAGTTTTAAATGTGTTACTTTAATAAAATTGAATCCTAACTGCATCAGTTTCTTGTGGCTGTTATAACATCGCAGAATCTTTTTTTTTTTTATTAAAAAATTTTTTTTAATGTTTCTTCATTTTTGGGAGAGACAGAGCACGAGTGGGGGAGGAGCAAAGAGAGAGGGGGACACGGAATGGGAAGCAGTCTCCAGGCTCTGAGCTGTCAGCACAGAGCCTGATGCGGGGCTCGAACTCATGGACCATGAGATCATGACCTGAGCCAAAGTCAGGCACTCAACCGACTGAGCCACCCAGGTGCCCCTCAGAATCTTTAACTTAATCACATCTGCAAAGACTCTTTTCCCACATAAGTTCACATTTACGGCTTCCGGGGATTAGGATAGGGATGGTAACATTAGGGAGCATTGTCAGCCAGTCACAATGATTTTTTTTAAGTTTTTATTTCTCTGGAGAGAGAGAGAAAAAGAGAAGGAGCACAAGTGGGAGAGGGGCAGAGTGAGAGAATCCCCAGCAGGTTCCACATTGTCAGCGTACATGCAGGGCTTGAACTCAAGAACCATGAGATCGTGACCTGCGCCGAAGTCAAGAGTCGGACGCTCAACTGACTCAGCCACCCAAGTGTCCCCACAGTAATTTATTTCTAGAAAGTAACCACTAATAGTCTTTTCAGTGCACCAATACCACTAATGTGCATCAAAAACCCAGCGACAGTTCTTTCGTGCCAGAATTGTTAGTGCTATTAGCAGGCAATGAGGCCATGGGAACCCTGAGTTCTTTCCTCTTCACCTTAAAGCTGAGCACTGTCTGTTATGGTGCTTCCCTCACCTAGGTGTTTAGGTATAATCTCCTCTTTTTCTCTGGCTAAGCTACACCGAGTCCTTCTTGGAAGTAGGTATCATATATGTATTTAAATTTGAGAAGTACGTGGGGGCTGGAGGATGATCCTGGACTCTGCTCCTACATCACGATAGAGAACAGCAGGCTGACATACTGCTCTGAGAGCCCTAAGCCAACCATTTTTTAAAAGATGAGACTAGAAGCTCTCAAACTTCAGTGTGCTTCAAAATCAGCTCGCAGGCTTTTAAAACAGATTTCCAGGGGCGCCTGGGTGGCTCAGTCGGTTAAGCGTCTGACTTCGGCTCAGGTCATGAGCTCACAGTCCGTGAGTTCGAGCCCCGCGTCGGGCTCTGTGCTGACAGCTCAGAGCCTGGAGCCTGCTTCTGATTCTGTGTCTCCCTCTCTCTCTGCCCCCTCCCTGCTCATGCTCTGTCTCTCTCGGTCTCAAAAAATAAATAAACATTAAAAAAAAATTAAAAAAAAAACCAGATCTCCAGGGGGCACCTGGTTAAGCATCCAACTTCAGCTCAGGTCATGATCTGGCTCAGGAGTTCCAGCTCCACATCAGGCTCTGTGCTGACAGCTCAGAGCCTGGAGCCTGCTTTGGATTCTGCGTCTCCCTCTCTCTCTCTCCGCCCCTCCTCCGCTCGCGCTCTTTCTCTCAAAAATAAATAAACATTAAAAAAAATTTTTTTTAAAGAATTACAAATAAAATACAATAAAATAAAACAGATCTCCAGGCTTCACCCACAGTTTCTGATTCAGTAAGTCTGGAGTGAAGCCCTGAAATTTACATTTCAAACCTTTCCAGGGGATGCTCATGCTGCTGGTCCAAAGACCACAAGAGCCCTCACCTGAGAGCCACTGGTTGTGGAAAAGTCAGAGAAGACAGACAAGAGGAACAGGGAAAAGGATTTTCAGAAGCCAGAGTTGCACTTGCCTTGGGAAACAGCCCCACCTCTCCCAAGGACCACCACCTGCAGCCAGGAGTCCTCAAGAAGAGGTCTGCCACTGCTCCGAGGAGGGACTCCAACGGGGCCCCTGGGCTGGGATTCAGCTGGAGAGAAGTTCTCATACTTGGGAAAACAGAAGTTTCCTTAAATGTTCACAGCTCTCCAAACCCACAGTGTGGAATCCCAGAATGAATGGGATTGCCAGAGGGGAAAACCCAGAGAGAAGAGGGAGGGAGAGACAAGAGGTCCCTAAGACATGGCTAATGAGGTTGGGTGCTGGGCGCCACTGGAAAAAAGTTGTGGCAGAAGAAAAAATAATAAATGGTGGCTGACAAAACAGGAGGCAAAAGGAAGTGTCTGGGTTCGGAGCACCTGGGTGGCATCCAACACTTGATTTCAGCTCAGGACATGATCTAACAGTTGGTGGGTTTGAGTCCCACAATGGGCTCTGCACTGCCTGTTTGGGATTCTCTCTTTGCCTCTCTCTCTGCCCCTCCACCTCCTTGTGTTCTCTCTCTCTCAAATAAATAGATATTTAAAAAAAAAAGTGTCTGGGTTCCCTGAAATGCAGTGCAAAGCCACTGGAGTTCTACACAATGTTGGTGCAGTTCGTGGATGAACAATTTTTATTTTAATTGCTATGTATGCTCTTTTTCTAGCAAACTTCTATTTATGGCAAATGTATCTTACTTTCCATACTTTACAAGAGCACGAATAGAGTGGTTAAGAGTATAGACTTGGAGCCAGACCACAAGTCTGAACCTAGACTCTGCCACATTACTGTGTGACCTTACACAAGTTACATAGCCCCTCTGTGCTTCAGTTTCCTCATCTGTAATGTGGGATAATAACAGAAGCTGCCGTGCAGTTATTATCTTGAGGATTAAGAGAAGTATTGCATGTAAAATGTTTAGAAAAGAGCCTGGGACTTAATAAATGACTATATGGGTATTACCTAATATGATTACGTTTTTAATGAAGTTTAAAAGTGAATAAAACTTTTATTTTATTTTTATATTTATTTATTTATTTATTTATTTATTTATTTATTTATTTATTTTTAAATGTTCATTTATTTTCGAGACAGAGAGAGACAGAGCCTGAACGGGGGAGGAGCAGAGAGAGAGAGGGAGACCCAGAATCCGAAGCAGGCTCCAGGCTCTGAGCCGTCAGCACAGAGCCCGACGCGGGGCTCGAACTCACGGACCATGAGATCGTGACCTGAGCCGAAGTCAGACGCTCAACCGACTGAGCCACCCAGGGGCCCCTGAATAAAACTTTTAAAAAGTATCTGGTAAATGACAGTACAAATGGTTTATGGACATAGCAGAGATTGAGAGGTCACACAAAAATGACGGAATTTGGCAAAGATTTTCACACTGTTCTCCCAGGAGCCCCAGGACTTTTGGGAAGGCCTATAGTCTGGGCTAAGCATCTTTGGCTGCTCTTCTACATATGTGTCACCGTTGGGCCTTCAAGATGTTTGAAGAGTGTTCTGTGGTTTTAAACCAAAGTTTGAACACTACACGTTTAAGAGTTTAGAAGGTGGGGGGGGGGGGAAGGTTTAGAAGAGAGAAAAGCTAATGGGGGTGTTGCTCCCTTCAGTTTGCTAAGAGGTTTAGTCACAAAAGGGTTAATTCCAGCTGTCACTCCAGAAGGGAGGTGGGAGGAGGCCAGGGGCTGGCTGTGGGCAGCATCCAGGAGCAGCTCTTGCAATGCTCTGGAGGAAGAATAGGGGAGACAGCCTGGGCCCCATGCTTAAAAGGGTGGTTCCCAGGAATCAAGGGAGCTGGAAAGCAACAAGCATAGGTTTGGCAGCATAGGGCAAGAAAGAGCAGGGTTCAAGGGCTGGGGCTGGAGGCAAAGCCAGCAGCCGTGACCGAACAACAGGCAAGGCCGGGGGGAGTGGGAGCAGAGCCAGGCACATCTTAGCCAAGGCCAGCTAACTGTAAAACCGCCTGCCCGGTTCCAAGAAGGCAGGGTAAGGGGCAAAGTTTGTATTCTGACAGTCCACTGTGTCAAAAAAAACCCCCAGTTTTGTCATGGATGAGCAAGCATGACAAGGTCCAGTGGGGGGAAGGGTAGGGGGGCAAAACGGTAAGTGGGGAGGCCCAGAAAGCCTGGCCCCACACATTAGTCCTTGGATATTGGCCACCCCTGTGAGAGGAGGAGCTTGGCTGGGCAGCTTCCAGGGGCCCCGTTTGGCCTCAGATGCACAGCCACTGCTCCCTTGAACCTCCCATGTGCCACGTTCTGCGCCAAGCACTTTATTAGATTAATTAAGAGTCTTTTACTTGTGAGTAAAGAAATCAACTCAAGCCAGATTAATTTCAAAAGGGGGGAGGGGGCGCTGCATGGGGAAAATCCAGGAGTGTCTCTTGACCGCCCCCCCTCCCCGGTCAGGAAGTAGCTGGCCACAGGAAAGGCCCAGAGTGGGGACCCTGGAGCGTCTGGCATTATCCAACAACTCTCAGGTTCTCCCTGTGCGTCTGCCTCATCCCTCTCCTCAGCAGACAGTCTTTTTCTGATACTCAGTTGACAAGGCGGGGGGGAAGAGGGCCACCTGCAGCCCCCGTATTCCTATGTTACAGGTCCATCCACAGGGAGGAACTAAAGCAGGATCTGCCCTGACAGAAATATGAGTGCTGGGGCCCAGCACTGACCCTGAGGAGGAGGACGCAGCCCTCGGGAAGTGTGTGGATTTGAATCCAGTTTTGCTTGGCTCCAAAGCTAAGAGGTGGTCCTCAAAGGGAGGAGACAGGTAGGGGAACTGTGTTCACCAAGGCCATAAAGGGACGTTGTTGGGACACGGACAAAAGCCAACGTTCTGTATGAAAATAAAACTTTAATTTGCCAAGGCGCCATCACAGCAACCCCACACACCCTGTACCCGAGTTCTCCTGGGACTGGGCAAGCAGGGCCTCCCTGCCCGCTCTCTGCAAGTGGAGGTGCTCAGCTGGGAGAACAGTCACACATCCGAGGCTGAGGCCGTGCTCAGAGGTGGGCAGGGGACTTGGCCGGCTCCTTTCGTCCCTCACCAGCGATGGGTCGGTGTCGCTCCTCCCAGATAGTGAGGCCGTCGCAGGAGCAGATCTGCTTGGGGTTCTGGAAAAGGCCAGCGGAGCGTGCAATGATGCCACAGGCCAACCTGAGGAAGAATGTGTGGTCAGGAGCGGGCGCTGTAAACTGGTCTGGGCTCCTCCAGGGCTGCCCGTGCACCGCTGGCACAGCACAGCCTCCTGCCGGGGGTGGCATCACTCACCTCTCTCCTGAGTTCCCTGTGACCTTGGATAAGGGATGGCCACCCCGGCCCAGGTCGTCTTCTCCCTCATCGATGACCAGGCTTCGGCCAATCACATCCCATACCTTTGAGGGCAGATAACAGCCTCAGACAGTGGACCTGTTAGGAAAGGTCCCCACCCTCTTTTCCACCTCACCTTCAGCTGCTCATCCTCTATCCTGAAGACAGCTCGGCCATCAGTGTCAGCGCAGACATTCCCCAGGTCTCCTCGGTGCTGCGGTGACATACAGGGGTGAGGAGAGGGGCACGTGGGGCACAGCCACCAGCTTCTGGCTTCCCAGTATCCGATTCCCCTTCCCCAAAAGTATCAGTGCCCTCCTCTGGGTGCAGTCTGGTAAGATAAGGAATGGCCCAGGACACAGGATAGCAACTAGAGGCTCCCTCCCTGGGACTGAAATCCTGGCCAGTGACCCCCTTCCTAGGAAGTCATGCCCACTGGACCAGACTGTTTCTCCTACAAGGTTGTCACCCTCCCTGCAACCCAGCCTCAAAAGCCAGCCTGGTTCCTTCTTCTTTACAAGCCCGTTCTCCAGCCTCTTGTTGACTCTAAGCCCTTGGCGGTCTGCATGCAATTCCCCTGGGCTTAAGTTGGCCAGGTTTGGCTTCCTGACCACAGGAAGCAGCCAGCACTGGTCCCTGACTCCCAGCCTCCAGGAACACAGAGAAGAAACACAGGGAGCAAGGAGCCTATCCTGCCCTCCCCCAGAAGTTGGCTCTGCCTACCTTTTCCCTTTGAAGGTAATAACAAATGTCCTAACACATATACCAAGCACTTCCTCCATCAGACACACTTTGCTGGCATGCTGTAGCGTGCACATGCAGTCCTCACCCTCAAGGAGCTCGAAGCATGGTGGGGAGACAGACGTCGAACAGACTAGCGATTATGAAACACAGAGTTAGTACGGCAGTGAGTAGGTTTTTGCAGGTGACTGGACCTTACTGGTAAGTCACGGAAGCCCACGCCTGTACAGATAAATTGTGCCCAATCGGACGCTTTAGGCAGAAGCAAGTGCCTGTGCCTGTGCGGGCTGGTGCACATGACTTTGCTGTGAAGAATGGTCACAAAGCATGTCACTGGGAGACGGGGGTGACAAGCAGCAAGAAGTGCCACTTCTGCTTTATCTTGTTTTCCAGAGAGACATCTGCTGCTTACACCTGGCGCTTTTTGTTATCCTGCGGTGGGGGCCTTTATGGCAGAAAGATCAAGGAAGGGGAGGTGATACTGAGCCTTGACGAGCATCTTCAGGATTGGGCCGAGAGAGCAAGCAGCCTAGCAATACGGCTCAAGAGGCATGACCCAGCAGCACGGTCCACTCCTGCCCCTGCACTTGGGCAAGTAGAACTGGGCCGCAGGGCCTTGAATGTCACACCAAGCAGCTGGCCAGGGTCTATGCCCTTAGGAGCTGGGGAGCCAAGAAGGGCTTTGGGCAGGGGCATGGCATGGTTACTCTCTGCTTTGGGGCAACCTCTAGCACAGCTCATGAAGAGGAAGGATTGGGGGGAGGCAAGAGAAGGGAAGGCAGCTTGGGGACCAGTTACGAGAGGTGCAAAGGGACAGCCAGGCTCTGGTGTAAACCCCCACACTGAATTCACTTCCAGCTGGGCAAAAGCAGATGCAGAAATCCAAAAGGGACTTGTCAGTCACCACGGCAGCTTTGGCAGCCCAGCTCTTGCTCAAGTCTTTATCTCTATCAAGGACCTGTGGACAGTAGAGCAGCTGGCCCCAGCCCCTTCTCATCCCCCGCCCTGAGGGGGCCTGGGCTACAGCAAGGCTGCAAGATGGTCTCTCACCCTTCCGGTCTCCACTCCCTAACATAGTACTGCCAGTTCCCAACTGCTCCCTGTTGGTTCATGCCGCAGGGCCTCTGCCTATGGAGTCGCCCCCACCCCTACCCATCTGTGCCTGACATTCCCACTCTCTGTTCTTCACCTGCTTAATTCTTGCACAGCACCTTGCAAGGCTCGAGGTGCTCTAAGATGCACCTTCCCTGTACTGACGTCCCTCTGTGTTCTTCCACTGTGCACGTGCTAGACCTAGCATCACTTACTAGGCTAGGTTACAAGGATAGAATGGTTCCATCTTGGATGCCCTCTCTTGCGT
The DNA here is from genome assembly GCF_022837055.1 of Prionailurus viverrinus. Lineage (NCBI taxonomy): Eukaryota > Metazoa > Chordata > Mammalia > Carnivora > Felidae > Prionailurus > Prionailurus viverrinus. The sequence continues at coordinate 106,810,917 of NC_062570.1, forward strand.
ACTCGCTCTGGGGGAAGCCCAGCTGCCGTGTTGTGAGCTGCCCTAGGAAGAGGCCCATGTGGCAAAGGACTGATGTCTCTGGCCAACAGCCAGGAAGGACCCAAGGCCTGCCAACAGTGACATGAGCCCTGCGATGATTGCAGCCCCAGCCAACACCTTGATTATAGTCACCCCAAGCCAGAGGCCCCCAGCTAAGCTGCACCCATGTTCCTGCTCCGGAGAAATGGAGATGAATGCTTGTTGTTTTAAACCCCCAAGTTGGGAATGATTTGATTCACAGCGATAGGTCACTGCTACACGGAGCACAAACACAGCACCACACAGTGGACCCGACAGAAACCCTTCTCTGACTTCCCAGGGTGGGAGGGGAAAGGAGTCAAACTTTTGACCATCGGAAATGTGAGGGAGCTGTCAAAAGTCCAAGAAATCAGGTACATGAGTTAAGAAACATGTACCATAGCTTCATTTGTCCTGTGGCAGAAGGCTACAAACCTTCATCAGATAGAAATTACAAATCCAGGAAGCCTGTGAGTCCTGGGAGGGTGTAAAGAGGGGCTGCCAGGTCCCAGGAGAGGGACCAGGCCCCAGAGCCTGCCCTGGTACTGAATCTCCGAGTGCAGAGGGAACACATACCCCAGAAGTGAAGGAGATGTGACCGGGTGTTAGGAAACATTAAATCCCTGAGTGAGGGCAATCATCCTGGATGACACCCAGGACAAAGGTTTAATTCAGTCTTCAACACCTTCTCTAACATTCACTAATCTCCACATAAAGGAGAAAAAGCAGGCCTTCCTCAGTTCTCAGACCTTGCAGGCCAGAACCCAGCAGGACTGCACTAACGTTTAGTTGGCCTCCAATGGTCATTTTTGCAATGACCCTGCTCTTATGGCTACAAGTACCGGTTTTCCATTCTCTGTGGCAGTATTAGGTTTCTTGTTAAAAATAAACCGACCTTAATTACATGAAACGATGTCTTGATTTGCTTCAAAATAATGGTGGAGAAAGGCTGGAGGTGTGGATGAAAAATGACTGGCCATGGGGCACCTGGGTGGCTCAGTCGGTTAAGCGTCCGACTTCGGCTCAGGTCATGATCACACGGTTTGTGAGTTCAAGCCCCATGTCGGGCTCTGTGCTGACAACCTGGAGCCTGGAGCCTGCTTCAGATTCTGTGTTTCCCTTGCTCTCTGCCCCTCCCCGACTCATGCTCTGTCTCTGTCTCTCAAAAATAAACATTAAAAAAAAAAAAAAAAAAAAACACTGGCCATGAATTGGTCACTGTTGAAACTGGGTGATAGGGACACGGGAGTTTAGGACAAGTTTCTCTCCTTTGCAATGTTTTAAACCTTCCATGATAGATTATAGCATTAAAAATAACCCAATCTGGGGCGCCTGGGTGGCTCAGTCGGTTGAGCATCCGGCTTCGGCTCAGGTCATGATCTCACGGTCCGTGAGTTTGAGCCCCACGTCAGGCTCTGTACCGACAGTTCAGAGCCTGGAGCCTGCTTCAGATTCTGTGTCTCCCTCTCTCTCTGCCCCTTCCCCGCTCATGCTCTGCCTCTGTCTCTCAAAACTGAATAAACATTAACAAAAATTAAAAAAAAAAAATAACCCAATTTACCTAAGGAAAAACCTGAGTTAACTTACAGGAAACTGTGGAATAACTAACAGAACAAGCAATACTCAGATAAGCAAAAACCAAGGCAGCATAGAACTCACTGCCGACGGGAAACAATTCTCTGGTGAAAAACAAAACTCCAAGCTGGGAGTTGCACCATCAGAAATGGCCTCTTTAGTTCAGGCAAAATCTTCAACTTCCACACCTTCAGTTCTCCAGAAAGCTTTCTCCCACTGCCCATGTCCTTGGGTTCAGGCTGGATCGGGTGCTTGCCCTGGGCTCCCGGGGCCTCCCACAGGCTCCTGCAAGGGTCATCTCACTGCTCTGCAACCATGGGGTCCTCAAGGGTCTCCCTCACCAGACTGTGAGCTCTTGGGGTCAGGCCTCAACCACAGGGAGGGTCAATGTTTCTAAACTGGAACAAAATAAAATGAGGGGACCCCACCAAAATGGAATTGTCTGCTAACGCCCCAGGAGCAACCTGCCCTGCCTGAGGCCTCGGGCCCCCTTGCAGCCTAAACTTCACCCAGATGGACACTCACCCGGTCAGAGTCCTCGGGGCCCCCATGAGATGCTCCATCAGGGTTAAAGTGGTCTCCACAGCTAAGAACAAAAGGTAAGCAGGAGGGCAGCAAAACAGTGGCTCGCAGGCCATCCTCTCTATTTATTTCACCCACTCACTCAGCAAACAGACTTACTCTGTACCAGGCTCTGGGTTGAGGGCACTGAGAAGAATCAGATGTGGGTTCTCCCCTCAATAAAGTTTTGGGGGAGACACAGATGAGTAAGCAACTAATTGCATCACAGCATGACAAACACCATGACACGGAGACCTGCCCTTCTGTGTCTAGTAGGAGTTACTTCCTTCTCAGAGGCAGTAAGGTGGCTACGAGCAGGAATATCAAGGTTCAAATCCCACCCTACCATGTACATGCCCTGGGGCCTTTGACTGAGCCTCAGTTTCCTCATCTGTAGACTGGGTGTGTGTGTATATGCCTTACAGTACTTGTGAGGAACAAGTGCGAAAGCCTGTGTAGACGGCCGAACACAGCCTCTGCACGGAGTGGGTGCACAACTGGGGGAATGAAGATGCCACCGGGGAAGTTACAGATGACTTACCTGCTGCAGTTCCCTGTGAGGTCCCCAAACTGATGGACGTGGAGTCCGTGCGGCCCAGGCTCCAGGCCATCAATGGTCCCCTCGATGAGGCAGCGCTCAGGGGTCAGCTGTAGGAAGCGCACCACCCCTTGCACAGGGCCAGGCCCCTCCAGAATGGCAACTGCTGCCCCCAGATTCTCTGCAAGGTTATCAGGACACCTGGGCTGGCTCGCCACCTCAGCCCCACACCTTCATCAGCTCAAAAAGGGCAAGGAGAGAGCCCCGCATGACTCTCATGCCTTCCCCAAGGCCACCTGAACCCCCAACCTCCGAATCCTACAGTTTAGATGTGTACCAGCCCCCTCCCTCCCAGAGAAGCCAAGGCCAGGGCTGTAGCGGCTACTCACGCAATAGGCCACTGCCCATGCCCTTGAGCACCGCCTGCCGCCCTGTGCCTTCTAAAAGGGCCTGCACCTCCTGGCTGGGCAGGGTGGTCTGCACCAGGACCATCTGGTTCTCCAACTGCACCTCCACACTCTGGACACCTGTGGGGAGAGGGGGGGCGCGGGCAGCAGAGGGCTGACACCCCATCCACATCTTCACCCACCTCCCCACGGCTGGAGGCAAGCTGGGAAGCTGCCTGCTGGCTGTTTAAGGCCCTCAACCTCTCTGAGTCTGTGTCTTTATAAATAAAGTGGGGACAATGCCACCTCACCTCCAGGGTTATTGTGTGTCCCTGTTATAAGCCAGGAGTTATTTGTAACTTAAGAAACACAGGTAATTACTTAAGATGTTTGCATAAAAGCGGGCCATCAGTATTTCATTATTTATGATAGCCCAGAGGAGAAAACAACCCACATGCCCATCAACTGATGAATGTGCATCCAGGGGCGCCCGTGTGGCTCAGCCGATTGAGCGTCCAACTTAGGCTCAGGTCATGATCTCACGGTTCATGGGTTCGAGCCCCACATCAGGCTCACTTCTGTCAGCGTGGAGCCTGCTTCGGATCCTTTGTCCCACCCCCCACCCCCAACCCCGTCCCTCCTCCGCTGGTACTATCTCAAAACTAAACAAACATTAAAAAAAAGGAAATGTGCATCAATACAATGGAATATTTCTCAACCATAAAGAGATAAAAAGGAATCAAAGGGCTGATAATGCTACCACAGGGATGCACCTAGAAAATATCATGTTAAGTGAGAATCAGTCACAGAAGACCACACATTAGATGATGCCATTATGGACAAAACGTCCAAAATAGGAAAACCTATAGAGACAACAGATTGGGGGGTGGGGGAGTAGGAGGGTGATCGCCAAAGTGTACAATTCCTCCATGAGGCGATGAAATGTACAATTGATAGTGGTGATGGCTGCACAACCCTGATCATATTAAAAACCACTGAATTGTATACTTAAAATGGGTGTATTTTAGGATATCTGAATTACCTATCAACAAAACTGTCACACACACCTAAAAGGGGGGGCTGGGTGGTTAAATGTCAGACTCTTGGTGTGGGCTCAGCTCAAAATCTCACATTTCGCGACATCGAGCCCCATGTCAGGCTCCACACTGACAGCACGGAGCCTGCTTGGGGTTCTCTCTTTCCTTCTCACTCTGCCCCTGCTCCTGTTCTCTCCCTCTCTCTCAAAGTAAATTAATTTAAAAGGGCAGGGGGCTGGGGCACCTGGGTGGCTCAGTTGGTTGAGTGTCCAACTCTTGATCTTGGATCAGGTCATGATCCCAGGGTCAAGAGATTGAGCCCTGCATTGGGCTCTGTGCTGAGAGTGGAGCCTGCTTGAGATTCTCTCTCTTTCTCTCCCTCTGCCCCTCCCTACTGCGTGCACATGTGCTCCCTCCCTAAAATAAAATAAAATAAAATAAAATAAAATAAAATAAAATAAAATAAATAAAAGGGGGGTGCTATCACCATCATCATGAGAGCTAACATTTCCACACATGTACTGTGGGCTTTTTATACTCTACCCATATTAGCTCATTTGATACTCAAGTAACCCTGTGAGGTGGGTACTAACATCCCTGTTTTACAGATGAGAAAACTGCAGAGACTTAAAGAACTTTGCTCAAATGCACGGTGTAGTAAATCAGGGAACTGGAATTCATCTCAGGCAGCCTAGCTCTGGAAACCCGCCCAGACACTCCGCTCACCCTGAGAAGCAGCCCCTCCTCTGTCCTCCTGTAGGGGCTCCCTTTTCCCCCAAGTAACTCACGCTGCACTGCTTACAGTCCCCTGTGAGTGCAGGAGCGCTGTGTGGTCCACAGGGGTCAGCCTCCAAAGTCAGTGTGTCTCAGGTGCCCTCCAAATCCCTGAAATGACCCTATGTACACACAGACTGCGGGATGATTGACCCACGCCTAGCTTTGAGGGCCATTGAGCCGACTCAAAGAAGGAAGAGAAGGGGCTTCTCTTTCATTCAGATATTTGGCCCTCCCAAGCCTTTCAAGAGAGCTCTCAAACCCTTAGCCAGCACACGGGTGATGGGTTGGGAACTATAATGCAGCTTTCACCTGCAGGACTTCCACCGTTCTGCTTTCAACTTAGTAAATGTGTCCATTGCTCTGCAGGTTAAGCCCAGGGGAGCCGTGGGCCATCCAGAGAACAAAGGTTAAATAAGCCATTTCACCCTTTTGAGCTGGTGCCCTGTGAACTGAAAGCTACACGGACTACTGGTTTTCCCTTCATCTTTGGTTTCCCTCCTGCATATTCTTTCAACAAATGTGTGCTAGGCATGGAGGAGGCCAGGGTCAGGAAAAGCGTTGGTCCTTGTCCTCAGGGAGCTCACAGGCTGTGGGAGAAGCCAGACTCCGAAGCCAGACTCCCTATGGATTAACCATCAGGCAGAGATGGGAATAACAGCCCAGGGGGCAAAACTGGGAAATGCTATCAGGGAGAGGTAGCACCTAAGGGACAGGAATCTCTCTCACAGGCTTGTGTCTTCGGATCCCCTGCAGCAGCAGCGACACTGTTGGGGGCACGGGGGAGGGGCAGAATTTGTAAGACATCAGACGAACACATGCATCCCCTCTCCTGCAAGTACAGGGTGACTCTGTGAGAAGAAAACCCTCCAATTACCAAACTGGCCCTCACTTCAAACAAAATTCTATCCTGAGCCACCAGGTAGCCTGTGAACCGTTGGGCGCTCTGGGTCCACTTAGAGATGCCTTTGGATGCCAATGGCTGCAAAGGGCGTACAGGGAGGATAATGGGGGAACTCTTGTGGTCTGACTCCAGGGTACGCCAAGAGCTGTGCTCTGTCTGACACACATCAGGATGATGATACTGTCCTCATCTGGCAGGTGAGGAGACGAGGCCGGGAGGGGGGCACCACTGGCTTGGAAGGCAGCCTGTCCAGCCCCAAAGCTGATGTTTGGTCTCCTTGCCCCACAGAAAGTAAGGTTGAGCCCCTAAGGCTGATGTTCTGAGGCTCCTGGGGCTCAGATAAGCACACAGTGTGAGGAACTTTTTTATTTGCCTTAATTGACGAGCATACACTAAGCACCTGCCACGTGCCATGTTCCAGGCAGTGCAAATAAACAGGGAACAAGTCAGGTCACATCTCTGACCCATGAAATGGCACGTGTTCCAGTGCAGGGACACAAATGCCCAATACACACACAACAGAGTTTCAGATAGTGAAAAGCGTGATCAATGAAACAGGTGATAGGGAACAAATGCGGGGCAAGCCACTTAGACTGGTCAAGGAAGGTCTCCTTGAACCTCTAAGTGAGGGCCTGAATGTAGTCAGGTAAGAGTATTCCAACAGAGGGAACAACGCTGGCAAAGACCTTGAGGCAGGAACACCGACATGTTCTAAGAAGAGAGGAAGGCCAATGTGGCTAGAGCTGAGAGTAAACAGATACAGGGTGCCAGGGTGGCTCAGTTGGTTAAGCATCCAATTCTTGATTTTGGCTCAGGTCATGATCTCAGGGTCATGAGATTTAGTCCTGCTTTGGGCTCCGCACTGGGCATGGAACCTGCTTAAGATTCTCTCTCTCCCTCTGGTCCTTCCCTGCTCATGCATATTCTCTCTCTCTAATAAATAAATTAAGTAAGTAAGTGAATAGTTAGATATGAAGCTGTAAGTGGAGACCAGTCAAGCAAGGCCCAAAAGGAAAGAATCTGGATTTTAATTTTAATGCAACGGGAGGCCACTGGGAGAAGCCACAGTGTATAGTGGTTAAGAATGTGGACTCTGGGGGGGCCTGGATGGCTCGGTCGGTTAAGCATCTGACTTCGGCTCAGGTCATGATCTCGCGGTTCGTGAGTTCGAGCCCCACGTCGGGCTCTGTGCTGACAGCTCAGAGCCTGGAGCCTGTTTCGGATTCTGTGTCTCCCTCTCTCTCTGCTCCTCCCCTGTTCATGCTCTGTCTCTGTCTCAAAAATAAATAAACGTTAAAAAAAAAAAAAAGAATGTGGACTCTGGAGTTGAAATTCTGAGTCTGCCACATACCGGATGTGTGGCCTTAGCCAAGTTACTCAACCTTTCTGTCGAGTTTTCTATTCAGTTTGTTCATCTGCAAATGGAGATACTACTACCTTCTTCAGAGAAATATTAAAGGCCTAAATGAGCAGTGCTTGGCCCATGGGACGCTCTCAAACATTATTACTTCTGGAGGATTTTAAGTAGGGCAGTGATATCATCTAAGTCACAATTTTAAAAATCACCTTGGCTTTTGTATGGAAAAGCTATTGGAGGGGGCTACAGAGGCAACAGGGAGCACAAAGATGAGGTTCTTGTGTGGTTCAGGGAGAGCTAAGGTGACCTGGATTGGTGTGAAGGCCAATGTATGGAAAAAGAGAGGCTAACTTCTGAATATATTTTAGATATACAGCAGACAAAACTTTCTGATGGACTGGCTTCCATGCAAGTGGGTTCCTCTTCTGGGGTCTCCTAAGAGCTGATTCTCTGCTTCTCAAGTGGGAGGGCCCCAGTGGGAAGCTCCCTGTAACTATGCACTTCCTCAACTCTTGACCTTGGTCTGAACCAAGAAGGCTGGCTCCCCAGCTGAGCAAGATTCAGTGCAGCTGGTGCAGAGTGAGGCCAGGCCAGCCCTTGTTTAGCTCAAAGCCTAGTAAGAAAGAAAACATAAGACCACAGGGAACTCTAAGACGTGTGACAAGGGTTCAAGGAAGTGAGCCTTGGGCTTGGAGCTTCTCCCACTTATTTACGAGAAGAGCAGAACCCTCTTCTCCAAAGCCCCAGGCCTCCCAGAAAGGGCAAATCTCTCTCTCTCACTCTCTCTCACTCTCTCTCTCTCTCTCTCTCTCTCTCTCTCTCTCTCTCTCTCTGCTTCAATATCTGTCCCCGAATGCCTCTGCCCAATCAGATTGCCACCTGTAAGCCCTTCCTCTCATAATTTCTAAGATTTAGTGAGCTCTTGCTACATGCCAAAGATTTTTCTAAAGTGCTTTACATGTATTAGCTAACTTATTCTTCATGACAGTCCTGAAGAGTAGCTTATGGCCATTTAAATGGTGAAGAAACAGGCCCAAGTAGTAACATGCATGAAGTCTAAGTGCCGTTCAGTGGCAAAGAGGAGATCTGACCACAAACATTCTGACTCGAGAGCACATACCCTTACCCACTACTGCTGCCCTATACAGGCTAAGTGCCATCACTGCCCTAGCTTCAGAACCCATCTCATTCATCTCCTCTCAGAACTGCTCTTCCATGAGCAAGGCGTCCATGCTTATCATTACCTGAGGGCAGACTGTGTCTGAAACATTTGTGAACACTTCTCCCTAAAAAGCCCCCAGTGTCTGGTCCATACCTGCTGAATGACTGGATGAACATTTAACAGAATCAAAGGAAGGCAGTTCCCAGTGCCTTTGCCCTCTCAGATATTTCTGTTGTGCAAGGTCACCTCCAGACCAGTTAACTGGCTTATGAGAATCAGGAGCTGCATGGGATGGAACACGGCCAAGGCTGCTGTTTGCGTTGTCAAGATTACGCTGTTGGGCAAGCAAGAGCCGCCGCCGTATCCAGGGAACGCCCTCTGTAGGTGGGGCTATCTATCCTCTGCCTAGCTCCTCATTCCCTGGGCACCTGAGATGCACAATACCAGTGTGTCAGGGCCGGTAGAGGGCTCTGGCAGGGCAGGCTTGAGATCTGTACTCTAGGCTCTGCCTCTGCATCTCCGTATGACTCTGAGAACATTCCTTCCTGTCTCTGGGTCTCAATTTCTACACCTGTAAATGGGAGTAGGGTTGGTCCAAGAGACTTGCCGGCTCCTTCCAGAGGCCTCAAGACTGTCCGCAGTTTTTCTGGCTCTTACCTGCCACCCCTTGTAGGGACGTGCGCACCGCGTCCACGCAGCTCTCGCAAGTCATCTGCACCGCGAACTCCAGCTGCAAGGGCGTCAGGGACGCGCAGATGAGAGCTGGGGACCCCTTCTGCGTGACCCTGCTTCATTACCTCCCCTATGGCCGCCCCGAAGGCCTAGGAAAACGTCTTCACGTGACCCCTCCTCAAGCGCCCTCATTATCAGTCATGATCGTTCCGGGACCAGCACGCCAACCCTCCAACGTCAACGCCAAGAGCCCCGCAAGTCTCGAAGCGGTTTTCCGGGGAGGTCCCAGGCCCCGCCCCGGGTGCCTACTCTTTCCCTTCTTCCTGCGTTAACCCCGGGGTCCGAGGCTCTCTGCCCAGGGAGGCTCCCACACGAGGCCTCGACCCTCACCGTGCAGGCGGTCCCGCGGTCCCCGGAGTCCGAAGCCATCCCGGACCCAGTCACCTGCCAGAAGACCTGAACTGCTCGAGGTCTCGGAGGCAAACCTCCAACTGCGTCGCGGAGAGGCGGGGCCTCGGAAGTCACATTTTGCCCCGCCTCCTGGTGCGCGCGCACGTAACACCCCTCCCGCACGTCTCGCTTTGGCACTCACCGGCTGCGCAGGCGCACTCGGGCCATCCGACCCCTGGTTGCCTTAGTGACCCCTGGTTGCCTTAGGATCCTCCGGCGCCCTTCTGGCCAGACCTCCTGTGCCGCCAGCGCTAAAATGGAGCCCTATAAGCCGGACCCCGAGCTCCAGCGGTTTTACCACCGGTTGCTGTGTCCGCTGTCGCTCTTCCCCCGCAAGGCGACATGCTCAGAATCTCAGAAGCGCCTTCCGCCGGAGGTGCCGATGCTGCTGCCCTCGCCGGTCTCACGGCTGACGGCGGAGTCTCTGTGCCGCCAGGTGGCCGAGCGGCTGGCCAATAGTGGGCTGGCGGTGCGCGTGCCTACCGAAAGTCGTCTCCGTTTCACTCAGGTCATCCTGGACGAGCTCAAGTGCAGCTGGCAGGAGCCTCCCCCCGAACCTAGTCTGAACCACTTGAACAACCAGAGACTGCGAAAGCGACTCCAGGTCTACGTGCTGCTCAGCAGTGAGCAGCTCTTCCTACACTACCTGCACCTGCTGAACACCATGTCGACCCCCGCAAGTGTCTTCACTGAATCAGCCACGCTCACCCGTTTAACCGCCAGGCTCGCCAAGGACTGCACAATCTTTCTTACCAGCCCTGAGGTCTATCATTGCTTGTTCGCCGACTTCCTCACCCTGCTGAAGGTAGAGCAGGCCCACCGCGGCATGCACAAGCTGCGCCCTGTAGGCTCCACTGGGGCTTTCGAGCTTTTCCCTAGCCCATTGCTTCACAGCTCCGGCTTCGCCCAAGTACCGTGCTGCACCCTCAACCTGAACTATCTCATCCAACTCAGCCGCCCGCGGGAGTTTCTCAGTGAGCCTGAACTGGATCCACTGAAGGAACTGAAGTCCATCCCGCAACTGAAGAAGAAGAAGCCTCTCCAATGGCTGTCCTCCGTGCAGAAGAGGAGAGAAAGCGACTTCAGTTCCGCACCGATTGTGTCACCGCCCAGGTACTCTGTGACTCCCACCAGCGGGGCTCCCCCTACCTCCCACTTGCCCCTCTGCTCCCAGTTCCAGAGGGGCCAGTCCATGCCCTCTCTGCGGGAGGGCTGGAAGCTAGCAGATGAATTGGGCGTCCCTCCACTCCCCCCTCGCCCCTTAACCCCGTTGGTCCTGGCGCCAGAGAGCAAACCAGAGCTGGCAGGGGACACGGTGGCTGAGGACCTGAAGCAGATGATAAATAACATGAAATTGGAGAGGACTCACTACTCATCACTGGACACAGGCCTGCCCCCACTCCTAGGGGCCCTGACCCGCCGCCCAGCTGCAGCACATCGCCTGGAGGAGCTGCAGAGAATGTTGAAGGGCCTCGAAGAGGAAGAAGCCACTGGGCAGTGGGGCCTCCAGTGCCCCAAATCCCTTCCATTTCAACCACAGCCGGTGACTGTTACTTTGAAGCTAGGAAATCAGGTTGTGGTCCAAGCAGCTGCTGTGCAGGTCTCTGAGAGAAACTTTTTGGACTCCTTCCACGTTGACAGGGCCGGAGTTCTATACAACCACCTGGCTGGTGAACTAGAACCCAAACTTATTGAGGAAATGGATGTTGGTTGCTTTGTTGGCAATAACATCAGGGAGGTCTACAAGGAGTTGATGAGCCGTGTCTCTCTTGACCACTTCTCTTTTGACCAGGGACCCCTCATTGAGCCTGCGGCCAATAAAGACTGGTCAACGTATCTGTCCTCAGCCTTTCTACATCAAGAAAAACAGCATCGCGTCATCAATCCCAAGTTAGCTGGACTTTATTCCCAGAGAGCAAACATTTTACAGTCCACCTCTGATAAGATATCCTCCCTCACGTCACTGCAAGCAAGCAAAGGCTGGGAGAAGTGGTCAAACAAAGCCTCATGGGTGAACTGGTGGAAAGCCACCTTGTCGGTGAGTGACTACTTCAAGTACCTCACCAGCCAGGAGACAGATTTCCTCCACGTCATCTTCCAAATGTATGAAGAGGATGTTCCTGTGGAGGTCAAGGCCCCTGTCAGAGAGTCCGTAAAGATTCGGCGCCCACCTCCCTTGCAGGAAGATGAAGAACCAGACTTTGTGCCAGGAGAGTGGGACTGGAACACCGTGCTGGGGCACAGGCTAGGAACTGAGATGAGCGGCCCCCTGGGAGAACCCTACAAAATCCTGAGTCTGCAGAAGCGTCTGGAGCGGCTGTGGTCCATGCTTGAGGTCCCTGACAAGGATCGGCTGGACATGGCCATCAAGTACAGCTCCAACGCTCGTCTGAGGCAGCTGCCTTCGTTGGTGAGCGCCTGGGAGCAAGCCCTGAAACCCATTCAGCTGCGGGAAATGTTGATGGGGAAACTGGAATGGTTTGAGCGACAAGCCTCTGACCCCAACCGCTTCTTCCAAAAGACTGACATGGACCTGAGTCGCCTCCTGGGGGAGAATCAGTTCCGCAGCCACCTACACAGAAAGATCAGTCTAGTGCAGACCCCTCTGGCTTCCCTCCTGGAGGAGATTGAGTTAGTTTTTGGTGAGCCAGTGACCTTTAAGGGGCGGCGATACTTGGACAAGATGAAGCATGACAAGGTGGAGATGCTCTACTGGCTACAGCAGCGGCGACGGGTCCGCCACCTGGCCCGGGCTCAGAAAGCCTCCCACCAGCCAGGGCTGTTCCAGAAGCTCAGCAGCCAGCCTCTAATAGCTCCTGGGAATACTCCCATTATTCTTTGACAAGGCCAAGTGCCCTCAAATCCCCCCCTCACCCCCAAGCATCCAGCAGATCCTCCAGACCCCTTGGGTGCTTTAGAAGATATAGGAGTGCAGGATTCAGGAACATTGTTTTCCAACTACCAAGGGACTGAGATTAATACTTTATTTTGACGTGAGGTTCTCATAATGCATCCCCAAGCCCAGAAACCCAGTATACCCCTTTATTTCAAGCCATGCACAATAGAGCCAAAATCTCATATATCAAAAGAACCGAGACTCTCCCTTGGAGTTCCTTGTAATGGGAAATGTCAGACAGAGGAAAACCTTCGCCTTTGGAACACCTCAGCTTAGCATTTATCATACTACATTAAATTGGCTGATTAGAGTCCCAAATCAGGAGGTTCTGTGGCATGATGCTTATGAGCTATTGCTCTTGGGGTGTCAGGGTGGCTCAGTCAAGCATCCGACTCTTGATTTCAGGTAATGATCTCACGGTTCATGGGCTCGAGCCCCACGTAAGGCTCTGGGCTGACTGCATGGAGCCTGCTTGGGAGTCTTTCTTCTTCTCTCTCAGCCTCTCCCATGCTCATGTGCATGCTCTCCCTCAAAAATAAATGAATAAACGTTAAGAAAATGATAATAAAAGAGCTGGGGCCCTGGAGTAGGAAATATGGATTTAAATCCTGGCTTTGTAACCTCAGCCAAATTACCTAACTCCTCTGTACCTGGACCATCATATGTCAGATAAAGGGGCTAGGTCCAGCTCGTTACTTACACTTCTAGGATCCTGTTGGTAGAGGTAAAAATCTGTATTACATTTTTACCAGTTCACACAAGCACGTGGTACAAAGAACAATAAGGGTATATACTGAAAAGTGAGTCTCCTTCCCATCCCTACCTCCCATACCCCAGTTCCCCCACTGTGGGACCATCACCAGATCTTGTGCATCTTTGAGCACCTACTAGGTGACACATGCTTGGTCTGTATCACTAAACAACAAAGATCCCTACCCTTCGTACAGTATATACCTACGTTACTTGGGAGAAACAGACCATAAACCGTAAACATAGTACCCAAGCACACAGAATAATAGAATGTTAGAAGGCGATAAGCACTGTGGACTAAAGAAAAGGGAGAGTAGGGTAAGAGGAAACCGGGTGAGGGACGTCATTTTAATTAGGGTGGTCAGTGCAGGCCTCACTGGGAAGGTAAGGATTGAACAACGTCTTGAAGGAGGGAAGAAGTGAGCCCTGTAGACATTGAGGATAACCTCCTTGACACCCACTACAAAGCCCTAAGGCAGGCAGGTACCTAGAGTGTTCCAGAAAAGCAAGGAGGATAACTTCGTTGACACCCACTGCACAGCCCTAAGGCAGGTGGGTGCCTGGAGTGTTCCAGAAAAGCAAGGTGGCCAGTGCAGGTGCAGTGGAGCACAGGGGAGATGAGTCAGAGGAGTCAACACGACGCCAAGGGGTAGGTTAGATTATGTAAGGCTTCATAGGCTAATGTATGAACTAGTTCAGAGGGACCCTGTACATATATGAGCATATATGCTTGTGTTATCTATGCATATGTTTATAACTACACCAATAGTAGTAACGCCCTACACTGCTCTCTTGCCCCATTTCTTATTTCACGTAACATGCCTTGAGCTCATTCCATATCCATACACAAAGAGCTGCCTTATTCTCTTTGATAGCTATATAGCATTCCACGGCGTGTAATTTTATTTTATTTAACTAGTTCCTCATCCATGGACATTTAAAATGCAAAATGTTCTAGAAAACATCCTTGTTCACCTATTTAGAATGTGCAACTATTTCTATAGTTTAAACTCCTGGAAGTGGAATTAGGTCTAAGCAAAAGCATTTGGTGGCAACAATTTGCATTATCATCAACATTGCATGAGTATATTTCTTTCCCCACTCTCACCAACAGAATGTTACCAAATGTTTCAACCTTTACCATCCAGCAGGTGAAAAACAGTAACTCATTTGAGTTGTGCTCTCATTTCTCTTACGAGTGAAGTTGCATCTTTTCTGTTTAAAAACTGTATTTCCTTCTCCGTAAAACGCCCATGCGCGTTGCCCACTTTTCAACTGGCTTTGACTCTTTTTTTTCTTGATTTTTCAGAGCTCTTTACGTATTCAGGAAATTTAGCTGACATGTTAGTAGTTAGCACTTACTAAGTTCTTACCTTGTTCAGAACACTTTCCTGCACGTTAATCACCATTTTGTGCTGAGGAAATGAAGGCTCAAGTAAGTAAAGTTGCTTCCCCAGGGTCATAAAGGTACTAAGTGGGGGAGCCGGGACTCAAGCCCAGGGCTGACCCCAAAACTCAGAAGCCTGCATGCGCCTTTTTGGTGTACTGATTCTGTGAGATACGGTAAAAGAGCTCTCAGATACAGCCTGCCTCGCCTGCCGGCATAGCATAGGTAGTGTGAACGCCTTCACTCATCGTTGGCTGACACACAAACGTCAACTTTGTTTTGGTTTCCCAACAAAACAGCATTTCTCAAACATCTCCACCCCAATTCCCCTTGGGATGGAGGAACGTAAACATTTTGGTTAGGTACGAGGGATCGGGGTGGTCGGGGAGGGTGTACTGACGCAGGGAAGCAGTGCGAGCTAGCCTGAGGCCTGAGAAATTTCTTTGAAGTATTTTATTTTCGAAATGTATGCAAAATTTGCATTCTACTCCATGGTATGTCCAGTTTTAAAATATAAAGTGATGCTTGAAATCGCTTATCTTTGAATTAACCTGGCCCTCCGAGCAGATGTGCTATATGTAGCATTCATAGTGTGGCTTCACGTCTCTTCTGGTGCTGCTTCTCCAGAAGTTCTACCTAACCCAGTTGAGCAATGCTTCAGCAGAGGTCAGCAAACTTTTTCCGTAGGGGGCCAGATAGTAAATATTTTAGGCTTTGTGAGCTGTGTGTTCTCCCTCATGAGCCTCAATTTTGCTTTTGTGGCGTGAAAGCAATTATGGACAATGTATAGGTACACGGGCAGGGCTGTGTTCCAATAAAATCGTATTTACCAACACAGGGCCAGATTTTGCCCTCATGCTGTAGTTGGCTAACCAAAACGCCAGCACATCAGCCCCTGTAAAAAGCAAAAGACACTCAGGAGGAGTGAGACAGGAAGCTTAGTGTGGCATTTCCCAAAGTGTGTTGCATAGTAAACTAATCCTGGGTGATAGTCCTGGAATAAGGTTTCCATGGTCAAACGTTTTTGGGAAACATCACATATACATTTCCACATTCCCTCAGAGATTGACAGTACGTATTGGCATATTGAAAGCTCTGATAAATCTTGCAAAAAATACACTTCTTTAACTTTGACCAAAGAACCCTCTTATTCCTCGATAGTCATTATGATTACTGGAAAAATCTTGGGGGAAACAGTATCTCACTGTGAATTAGTCCTTTGGAATTCTCATTGACAGTTCTAGATAGTGTTAGTGCCCAGAGATAGGACAAAGAGGGTACATTCCTAGACACACAGGTCTACTTGGGATATCTGGGCCTCAAGTGGCATAAAAGGGTATCTTAAAACCCAAGACAGGCTTGAGATGAGAAGCCACAGGAGAAGGAGACTCTTAGACCTGTTCAAAGCACTCCCTCAGTAGATTCTGCCTTTCTACCCGGCATTCAGATGTGGAAATATATAGACCTAGGACCACCTCTCCCAAAGTTCCAGACCTAAACCTGTGGCTGTGTGATCCTCCCTGTGCTGATCCTATTTATGGTTTATGAAGTGCTTTTCACATTCATTCAGCTGAGAATCAGTTGAGTGTAACTTGCTCCTAAAATGGTAGAGTCTTGACTTAAACCCAGGTTTGGAGACTTCAAATCCTTTTCCTTGGTTGTCTGGCTGCAGTGAGGACCCTTGCTCTGTGCCAAGCCTCCAAGCAGCCACGAGGCCCCTGAGCCCATCCCAGCAAACTCAGCTGTGCCGAGAACTGTTTGTGAAGTGTCATGCTCAGGTGCTTTAGGGATATTATTTCATTTAATCCTGAGAAACAATCTTGCAAAGAAAGAGAAGGCATTATTACCTCCCTCTAGGGAGACTGGACTCCAGGAAAACCGGATGAAAATCAATCCTCTAAATTCCTGAGGATTTTTGTAGACATTTCAGTTTTGCCCCTGCCAGAGGCCATCAGAAAAATACATTAAATCTGGCTGGGGTGATTTGCTGCAGCCTTTTTGCTGCCCAGGCAAGGGGCAGGGCCCAAGCCCATAAAAGCCCAACATCTTCTCTATTTGCTACGACATTAAAAGGATGATTTGTTCATTTGTCTGTTTAAGTATATATATTTAGGGGCGCCTGGGTGGCTCAGTCGGTTGAGCATCCAACTTCAGCTCAGGTCTGATCTCACTATTCATGGGTTTCAGCTCTGCGTTGGGCTCTGGGCTGACAGCTTGGAGCCTGGAGGCTGCTTCGGATTCTGGGTCTCCCTCTCTCTCTGCTCCTCCCCTGCTTGTGCTCGGTCTCTCTCTTTCTCAAAACTAAATAAACATGAAAAATTTTTTTAATATATATATTTACCAGTTATCTAAATTAACATTCATCTCATCATATATTAACAGAAATAACACATTTTTGTAAAAACTAACTTTTCCAAAACAAAACCTGTAGGGAAGACTGGCTGTTTTAGTCTTTTGCAAATCTTTTTAATGTCTGGCTTAATGGGAGATCGCTGGATTCTCCTATCTGTTTCTGCATACATCTGTTGTAATATCATGGGTCACATAGCCTCCGGAAAAACCCTACTCTTGAAAGAGTGAGGTAGAAAAGGCAAATAATGTCTTAGCAGTATTATGAAAATAGTTTTGACACCATGAAACCCTAGAAAGGGTCTGGGGGCCCTATTTGTAATATTTTGTTGTTTTAAGTAGAAGAAGGGGCAGACATGGGGCAAGGGCAGTGGTGAGGGTAGTGGTAGGGGCAGAGGGACATTACTGGATCAGGGAACTACTGGGCAGTTACTGGGGCAATGGCAGTAGAAGCAGGGAGACGGGGGGGGGGGGCGGGTTGATCAGGAATATCTGTTTGTTTATAGAACGTCAAGGGCAAGGCCAGAGGGAAAACTACCACTTAAAAGAAAAAAATTGATCATCTGCTGGTCAAACAGACTGGCTTTTGGTGATCTGGCCACTCTGGGAAGCTGAGAACCAGAGAGCCGAAACCGAGTGCTGAGGCACACGGGTGCTGGTGGGGACCAGATTTGAGCCCAGGTGCTTCTAACTCCACTAAGCCCACAGCCCCACCCCTCCTGGCCTTGAGGGTTCTGTGTTTGGTCCACCTTTTCCTTGTCATTCCTGTCATTCACCAAGCACTTTTCTTCATGCTGACTCACTTTTTTTTTTTCTTAATTTTTTTTTTAACGTGTATTTATTTTTGAGACAGAGAGAGACAGAGCATGAACAGGGGAGGGGCAGAGAGAGAGGGAGACACAGAATCTGAAACAGGCTCCAGGCTCTGAGCTGTCAGCACAGAGCCTGACGCGGGGCTCGAACTCACGGACCCTGAGATCATGACCTGAGCCGAAGTCAGACGCTTAACCGACCGAGCCACCCAGGTGCCCCCATGCTGACTCACTTTTTAAGCTTATTTTTTTAAAAAGCAATTTAAACCATATTACCAAATACCTATATAGTGATCGATTATGAAACGCCAGCCTCGGTTCTGCACACCTTACATACAGTAATTCATTTAGTCTTCATGGCAATGCAATGAAGCAGGTACTACTATTATTTCAAGGTCCAGATGAGGGAGCTGAGGCACAGAGTGGTTATATAACTTGCCCAGGGTCACATAACTAGGATCATGGCAGAGTCTGAATTCAGACCCAGGGTTCCGACTCCCAAGTACATGCTCCTAACCACTACACTGTCTCTTATCTTAAAATATAGAAACCAAGTCTGCCCAGTTGAGGCCCACGGGATGAAGCTTCCTATGATCAAATTTTACTTTCATGATTGCCTAAACGCTGAGGTAATCAGGCTTTCTCGCAGCTCACCTGATTCCCAGAAATGACTCTGAGGCCCTTATCGCTATTCTTTCAGATTTAGAGTGCGTTCCCTGAGCCTCTCCCAAGGGCCAGAGGCTCTGCCTGGAGGAGGGAGGTAGGGAACTGGAGGAAATCAGAGAGACGCAGTCCCTGTTGCTGATGAATCTAAAGTTTGGTGAGGAATATAATTTCAACAATGCAGCAAGCGAAGGGTACAGTGGGACCCCACAAAAAGGCCATTCAACAGAGCTGGGGGGGGAGGGGTAGGAACAGTGGTAAGTGTGAGAAGTGAGGGGGATGATTCATTTTCAGAAATACCAAATAAAAGCAGTGCTGTCTAGTTAACAATAGGTTTACAACCTTGGGAAATATGTACGAACCTCCCCAACAATGGAGTCCCAAAGCCTTAGACCTTCACTTCCTGGCTCTTCTTCCCCTTTCCGTTTTGCAGGCTTATTTTTCTCAGGCTTTGCAAAGAGCATGTGCCAAAGAACAGAAGGAGGAGGGAACTGAAAGTCTCTGCATCACCTCAGGGAATAGACATTTGTTCCAACCAGACTATGTTTTGCCTTACATGGGCATAGGTGACTTCCGGGTAAGGCTGTAACCTCTGCTGTACTCAGCCAATGAGGAACCAGGAGAGAGATTTGCATTCTAGGAAATAAATTGTCTGCTGTAGCTGCCCTGAGTGTGTCTGTCCATCAAACACCTGCTCTTGCAAGAATGTTGATTAAAGCCCGGCTTCACTGTGCTCCAAGTCTCTGCATCCCTCCTTTGATTGGGTCAGTGGGCTTCCTTCTCGCAGTGAGGGAGAGCTTTCCTGGAGGAGGCTACATTCAAGCAAGATCTAGTTTCTAGAAGATTCAGCAGGAGTTATCAGGCACATGGTAGCAGAGGAGAAAGGGAGAACATTCTTTTCTTTCTTTCTTTCTTTCTTTCTTTCTTTCTTTCTTTCTTTCTTTCTTTCTCGGTCTCTCTCTCTCTTTCAGTAGGCTCCATGCCCAACGTGGGACCTGAACTCATGACCATCACATCAAGAGTCACATGCTCTACTGACTGAGCTAGCCAGGAGCCCCAAGGAGGAAAGCTTTCTAAGCCCAGAATGAGCAAAGGTATGGATCACGAGCATGGTGTATGTGGAGGAAATACACATTAACAACCTTGAAGGTTCCTGGAAGGAAATGAGGCTGGAGGGGGAGGCAGGACTTTGTTGTGTGGGTGGTGGCAAGCCATGTATTCCTCAGCAAATGCCTACTGAACACCTACTCTGTGATACCACACTAAACAACACAGACAAGGCTCCCTCACATTCTGGGGGGCGACACACAGTGGTCATGCAGGTAAAACAAATCATCTCTGAGATGGTGACAAATGTTATGAGGGGTAAGAAAAAAAAAAGCAAAAAGGGCAATAGAAAGTTCAGAGACTAGCAATTTAAAATAGGGGATCAGAAGAAACACAATAGACGAACATAGGGGAAGGGAAGGAAAAATAAGATAAAAACAGAGAAGGAGGCAAACCATAAGAGACTCTTAAATATGGAGAACAAACTGAGGGAGGTGGGTGGGGAGATGAGCTAAATAGGTGATAGGCATCGAGGGGGGCACTTGTTGGGATGAGCCCTGGGTGTTGTATGTCAGTGATGAATCACTGGGTTCTACTCCTAAAACCAATACTACACTGTGTGTTAACTAACTTGAATTTAAATAAACAATTTTTAAAAATAAATGAATAAAATAGGGATCAGAGGAAGGAGTATTTGAGCAAAGACAGGGAGGAGTGGGAGGAGCCATGTGATATCTGGGGAAAAAACATTCTAGGTGGGGAACTCATGTAAGTGCAAAAGCCCGGAAGTAGGTGTCTGCCTGGTGGGTCTACAGATGCAGGAGTTGCTGGAATGGAGTGAACCAGGTGGAGAAGTCTTGGGAATTAGGTCAGAGAAATAATGGGGTTTTAACAGGCTTTAGTCGGAGAGGTGACATTTGGCTGGGCCGTGGGTGACGCTTAGCAGGCTGCCAGGCTGGAGGTAAGCAGACCAGGGCAGAGGCTGCCCTGGGGGGAGCAGAACCACTGTGTTGGGCCGATGAACAGGAATAGAGTGTTTTGGAGGCAAATTTGCCAGCATTTGGTGATGAGTGGGTATGGGGAATGAGAGCAGAGAGTCAAGGGTACCTCCTGGGTGTGCCTGGCTTGGGCTGCTGGTGGAGCCCTTCTTGAAATGGGAGGGTGAAAAGGTTCAGCCCTGAAAAGGTTAAGTTGCCTGCAGAACATCCGAGTGGAGATCCAAGGGCAAATGTTCCTCCTTAGACTCTGCTAAAGATAGGAGCTCTCTCTGAGCAGCACACTTATACACCTATGTCTTGTGTAGCTCCTCTCATATCTTAAGTCTGTAATTTTCCCAGCTATTTTTAGACTGAAAGTATCTATCTGGGGCCTAAAATATGTGTAGAAATGATTGGTTTGAAATTTTACCAAGGCTACACTTTTTTAAAAAGCTGTTAATTACTGGGGTGCCTGGGTGGCTCAGTCAGTTAAGTGTCAGACTTCAGCTCAGGTCATGATCTCGTGGTTCATGAGCTCAAGCCCTGCATCGGGCTCTGTGCTGACAGCTCAGAGCCTGGAGACTGCCTTGGATTCTGTGCCTCCCTCTCTGCCCTCCCCCGCTCATGCTCTCTCTCTCTCTCTCTCTCTCTCTCTCAAAAATAAATAAATATTTTTTTAAAAGGCTATTAATTATAAACACAAAGTTCACCTAATACCATGGAGTTAGGCATTGCTGTGGACTAAATGTTTGTGTCCCCCCCAAAGCTCATGTATTGAACCTCTAACCCCCAATGTGACAGTATTTTGGAGGTGGGGCCTTTGGGAGGTAATTAGGGTTAGATGAGATGATGAATGAGCCCCCCCACCTAAAAAGCAGAGGAAACCAGAGCACCGCCCCGCCCCTACTATGTGAGGACAGAGCAAGAAGGCAGCCAATGGCAAAACAGGAAGTTAGTCTTCACTGGACATCAAATCTTCTCATCTGGGGATCTTGGACTTTCCAGCCTCCAGAACCATGAGAAACAAATGTGTGTTGTTTAAGCCACCCAGTCTTTGGTATCTTGTTATTGCAGCCCAAGCTGACCGAAATAGGCATCAGCAAGGTATACCCTGGCCAGGAAGCTAGAAGTCCCGCCTTCCGTTCCTTGTGTGACCTTGGGCAAGGGATTTCTTCTCCTTTTCATTCATTCATTTGTTACATATTTGCTAAGCACTCTCCGGGTCTGGGGCTGTGCTAGGCCCTGAGGGCACAACAATGAGCAAAGCCAACAAGGTTCCTGACTTCAGGGAGCTCCTGCTCTGGTGGATGAAGACCACAAACAGAGTAGAAGTTATGGGGAGAGTGGCCTGGGGAGGCCTGTGGCTCATCCTGACCTGGAGCCTCAGAGACACTCCCCTCCTGCCCTGAAGGGCTCAGCAGAGTGTAGGTTTTGTCCCGGCCCCACCAACCCCTGTGATCTGGGCTTTCTGTGACTCTCCTCTCATTGTACTGTCATCACATTCCCTTAAGAGTTCATTAGGCTCACTCGGCAGATGAAGAAATGCTCAAAGACGCAGAGCAATCCGCTGAAGGTCTTAGAGTTAATAAGTGATACGTAACAATTTAAAACATGTGCGTCCATGGACACCATCAAGAATATGAAAGACAACTCACAGAATAGAAGGAAATATTTGCAAATTATATATCTGATAAGGGAATTGTAACTAGAATATATTAAAAAAAAACCTTACAACTCAACAATAAAAAGACAACCCATTTTTTTTTAAATAGGCAAAGCATTTGAGAAAACATTTCTCCAAAGAAGAGATACAAGTGGCCAGTAAGCACATAATACGATGCTCAATATCATTATTCATTAGAGAAATGCAAATCAAAATTATCATGACAGGGGCACCTGAGTGGCTCAGTCGGTTAAGCATCCGACTTCAGCTCAGATCATGATCTCACGGTTCGTGAGTTCAAGCCCTGTGTCAGGCTCTGTGCTGACAGCTCAGAGCCTAGAGCCTGCCTTGGATTCTGTGTCTCCCTCTCTCTCTCTGTCCCTCCCCTGCTTGTACTGTGTGTGTGTCTCTCTCTCAAAAATAAATAAATAAACATTGAAAAGAATATATCATGAGAAACCATTTCACAAACATGTGGATGGCTATGATAATAAAAAGACAACAAGTGTTGACAAAGATGTGGAGAAACTGGAACCCTCGGTAAAGCAGGGTGGCCGCTGTGGTTAATGGCCTGGCAGTTCCCCAAAGTGTTAAACGCGGGGTCACTACATGTCCTAGCAATTCCAACTTGTAGGGATACACCCAAGGGAAATGAAAACATATGTCTGCACAAAAATTTGCACACGAATGTTCACAGCAGCGGTACACCTAATGTGGTGGCTCCACCCAGGCAAAAGCTACTCAGCAGCAAAAAGGCACGAAGTGAGGACACGCACGACGTCACAGGTGAACCTTGAAGACACGATGCTCCGTGAAAGGAGCCAGGCACAAGAGAACACATATCGTATAATTCCCTTTGTACGAAATACCCAGGGGCGCCTGGGTGGCTCAGTTGGTTAACGTCCCACTCTTGATTCTGGCTCAGGTCATGACCTTGAGGTTCGTGAGTTCGAGCCCCCTGTCAGACTCTGTGCTGACAGCGCAGAGCCTGCTTGGGATTCTTCCTCTCCCTCTTTCTCTCTCTCTCTCAAAATAAATAAATAAACTTAAAAAAAAATCCCAGAATAAGCAAATTCATAGAAAAAGTAGAGTAGCAGTTGCCAAGGTCTGAGGGAAGACGGGGAAAATGGGTGGGAAACTGCCAACATTAAAAAGATAAGTGGTAGAAGGCATCTGGGTGGCTCAGTGGGTTAAGCATCTGAATTCAGCTCAGGTCATGATCTCGAAGTTCGTGGGTTCAAGCCCTGTGTTGTGCTCTCTGCTGTCAGCACAGAGCCGCTTCAGATCCTCTGTTTCCCCCTCTCTCTGACCCTCCCCTGTGCATGCTCTCTCATTCTCTTTCTCTCTGTGTCTCAAAAATAAATAAATATTAAAAAAAAAATAATAAATCATGGTAGAGACTGGGCAACTCCAGAGCCTGTGTCTTTCTGTTACCATGTGGGGAGGGGAGAATGAGACACTGGAAGGTCCTTTTTGACATGGGTACCCCGTTACCTCTGCCAGGGCCCTGTACCCATTGGCTGTCCAGTGGTCCCCATTACCCTTCCCACTACCCCCCTCCCCACACCAGACTGTCCTCCAGTCTCCTGATTTGTGTCAGCTTTTACCTCTGAACTCAGTGAAGACTAGAGTACTGGTCTGGGGGGAAGAAGAAAAACCAACCTTAATGAGTATCTACTGTATGCTGGACAAGTCACTGTGCCCGGTAGGGAGTTTCCCACAATCCTCTCACTTAATGCTCACAAAGACCTCCTAAATCTCAGGGCTCATATTCTGTTCTCAGCGCCAAGCTGCCTTGAAGGCAGTGAGCTGATAGCAGATCCTTTCTTCTTGGTTTACATTCACCAACTGAAGGGGCGGCTGTGGACCGTCTCAAAGGTCCACTCCAGCTCTGACCTGCTCTGTAAACAAGTCAATGAAAGCTACTCACAAAAGTGGGAAGGATTTATGACGCAATGACAACTAATAATTTGAAGGATTTACCACGTGCCAGGTCATGTTCTGAGGATGTTTCAGGCGTGAACTCCTTCATTCTTCACAATAACCTGCGTAGCATGGACACCAGCCCCTGTTTTGGAGATGAGGAGAAGAGGCGCGCATGGTCAAGTCCCACTGTAGGTAGCCTGATCCAGGGCAAGAACGCAGGCTCTAGGGGAGCTTTGCTGTAGACTTTAGACAACTTAATCTCAGAGTCTCAGAGGACACGAGCTCAGAGGAACTAGTCTCTGGTGACAAAGGAGCTCCCCTCTGAAACACAGGACTGGCTCAGGTGTTATTTGGAGAATCTGTTTATAGAAAGATACCCACAGAAGACCAAGATTTGGCCCCTGGGGAAGGAGACTGCTGCCTGGAGTCTGGAGCCAGCCTGAGGATTGGGGCAGGAGGGAGCATGGTAGGAGGGCTTCCCAGGGACGGGCGAGGAGGCTGGCACTGAAGCACACCGTGGGCATACAAGGGAGCCCAGCCCCCAGGGCTCTGGACCGGGACTTGGGGATGGGTGTGCTCTGTGCTTACCTCCAGCAGATGAAAGTCAAGTGACTGTCATTTCCCACGGGTCTGTATTCCCCCACCCCAGGAGAGTCTCTATGCCAGCCTACCCCACGCCACCTGCCAACAGCTTGGCCCGTGACCGGTCCCACCATGCTGTCAGACAAACCGGACAAATTGGTTTCTTGTGGCCCTTGCACGCAGACTCCCACACTTGCTCGCCACACTCCCACCCCACGAACGGTGGTATTAGTCTAGACTTGGGTCTAGTTTCAGGTTTTAAATCGCTGTACCTCATTTGACCAAATTCTCCAAAATAACAACTTGCTGGCTAGTTAAAACAGAGACTTAAGTGGCTTCCGTTGTGAAAGTTCTTAAGATGTCAGCCTTTCCTTCTAAGCCTGAAGGCCTCACAATGCCTGGAGATGACTTTTTTAAATCAAAAGATGATTCCCGTGGAGGGTGTAGCACAGGGGCACTGAGTAAACACTAGGTATGCATTATCATTGCTGTTATTGGATGACTCTTCCTAGTTATGCAAGCAGGAGTTAAGGTCATTCTGGGACTAGGGTGTAACAGGAATTTTGGGGGGGCCTCCAAAGCTGTGGTAGCCTGAGA
This sequence comes from Prionailurus viverrinus, assembly GCF_022837055.1. Lineage (NCBI taxonomy): Eukaryota > Metazoa > Chordata > Mammalia > Carnivora > Felidae > Prionailurus > Prionailurus viverrinus. The sequence continues at coordinate 106,836,039 of NC_062570.1, forward strand.
TTTTGGCCACAAAGCAGGGAAGAAATGAATCAATTTACGCACGAAGATATAGAGCACTTGCGATTGGAGGCAAGGAAGGTCATTATGCTAACCCTTGGCCTGATGATTCAGCCAGGGAGACCTGTAGGTGGACCATAGCTGCTCAGTCAAGGCTGAGAGATAAACCCACCTCCAGGAAAAAGAGTTTGGGCTGAAGTCCTGGGGCCCAGAATCTTCACCCATCCAGCCACCTGTCCATCCATCCATCCATCCATCCAGTCACTCAACAAATACTAGGGGAAACCCACTAATGGCCAAGGCAACATCATTTTTTGGCCCTTTTTTGTTCCTCACCCCATATCTTACCACATCTTATAAAATGCACCTATGTCCCATATTAAACAATATTTTGCTATACAATTTTTTGAAAGGAGTGTTATAATTTTGTTTTTGAAATGATCTGACTTCGTGTAACTTGTTTAAATTGCGATTTGCTGTGAGTTTTTAAAATGTTTATTTATATTTGAGAAAAAGAGAGAGTGCGAGTGGGGAGCACAAGCAGGGGAGGGGCAGGGAGAGAGGGGGACAGAGGTTCCAAAACAGGCTCTGTGTGACCTGAGCCAAAGTGGGATGCTTAACCAATTGAGTCACCCAGGCGCCCCTGCTGTGATATTTGTGAGCAGTCATCCTATGGACTCCAGATGGTCTTGGGTCGAGAAATTATAACTCAAAAATCCTTCTCAGTTATACCAAAACATTTATGAATATCAAGTTTAACAATAAAGTCAATGAGGCATTTAATGAAATATATAGCAATTTTTATTTTTAAGAAAGCTGTGGACTCTGTAAAATTTTTTTCCAGACTCTAACATCTTCATAGGCCCTGGAAAGCTAAGAGGCCTAGGGTGTCTGATGGGGAAAATGGCCCTAAGGGTCAGGCATATGAGGATAAAGACAGAAGGGAGAAGGGAATCAGATAATCAAGGTCCTTGCTCTCAGAAGTTTCCAGTCCAGTGGGAATAAGCAAATAAGGGCATGTTATGATAAATGCTGAAATATATAGCGTTTTGAGAAAAGGGCAGGTTCTTTAGATATCGGTGGTCCTACTCTGAAGAAACAGCATTTAGGCAGAGACTGGACAGTTGGGAAGAAATGTGACCTCTGCAGAGCAGAAGTCTCTCCAGGCAGAAGGGACGGACAGTACAAAGGCCCTGAGACAGGAGAGCAGTCAGCTTGTAGACAGGGAAGGGGTCACGGTGGCAGAGGCATAGCGAAGGGTAGCACAGGAGACAGATGAGTTCGGACAGGAGGGAGGGACCAGATTGTGCCCAACCTAACAGGTCATGGTATGGAGCTTGGATTTCATTCCAAGTGCGTGGCGTCACTTAGGTTGGGATCTGCAGGGAGCAGATTCTAAGACAGAGTTTGGCAGGCAGGATGTCTGTGAGGGGTGCTCTCAGGACCAACACCAAGAAAAGAGAGGGAAAGTCAAGACCGGGCGGAGATATTGAACGGCTATGCAATTTCAGTGGATATTATTCCTCACCCCTCAGGGGGTTCTGAAGCTAAGGTGACCCTTCAGATTTGTCATTAGGTAGCAGCTGCCTGGGGAGGGGAGCACGACAATCCCTGAGGAGTTGACAGCCGAAGGCAGCACTCCCAGTAGCTGGACACCAAGTCCATTCACAAAAGGGGCTCTGGTCTGCCCATCCCAGCCCACACTTGGTCCCGTTTATGTTTAAGGAGGTCCCTCTGGTTGCTTCAGGGAGAGTAAATTATTGGAGGCAAGAGTGGATCCAGTCAGGCAAGCAGTGATGGTGGCTTGGCCATGAAGGGTGGCCATGGGAACGGAGATAAGTGGATGAATTGGGAGATATTGAGAGGTGGAATCTAGAGCATTTGAAAATGGGTTAGATGTGCGACATGAAGGAAAGGGAAGAATCACGGACACTTCTGGTCTCTGGACCGAACAACTGGGGGAAACAGCGATGCCATACGCTAAGATAGAGGATTCCGGAAGTGTGGTGGGGATTAAAACGATATGCAGTTTTGGCCAAGTTTGAGATGCAAGAGTTGACGTCAAGAAGGTGGTGTGAGGCTCCGAGGCCAGAACTTGGCTTTAATTTTTAGACGCGTGTAGGGAGTGTAAATTCGGGCTAATTTTCGTCCGGTGAGGCCAGACTCTTCTCTGGTCCTGCCTTCCTAGCCCAGCGATCACGCTTGGGAAGACGGCGGTTGCGTGAGAGGTGGGCGGGCACAGGAATAGGCGTCCCTGAAGTTCTTGCCGGGATGGTGACGCTCGCAACGTCCAGGACCAAACCTCAACAGCGCCACCGCGTGGCGATGATGCGTCACAACAGCAGTGGACTCCCACTCCGGGGCCCAGAGCCAGGGCCCTCAAAAATCAGGCCCCACCACTCTCTGTTTGGCACTGAATAAATCCCTGGGGATTCTGGACAACTTAGAGCCCGGAGGGAGAGGAGGAGCCTCAAAATACAGAGATAGCTAGGCAATGGAGTTTGAGGAATTATCTGAGAAAGAGAAAATGGTTTTAGTATACCGATACCGTAAAGAAATCGATTTGCATAGTAATAATGCTGACAGCTCCCATTCAATGAGCACATATTCCGGGAGGCTTGATCTCATTCAGTCTACAAGGACGCTGAGGCTCAGAGAGGTGAAAAGATATGTCTCAAATCACATACTAGTCAATGGTTGTGGGGCTAGGATTAAAATCCAGTTTAGCCTACCAGTGGATCTTGACTGTGTCCAACAGGCCTTTTAACAACAAATATTTTGCAATGCTCTGTCACATCCCCAGCATCTAGATAGTGCCTAATACATAACATGCACTTGGTCTATATTTTTTAATGAATGAAGTGAAATTTATAGATAATATCCTATCTACCCACATCATTTTAAAAATCAAGGAAAGGGGCGCCTGGGTGGCGCAGTCGGTTAAGCGTCTGACTTCAGCCAGGTCACGATCTCGCGGTCCGTGAGTTCGAGCCCCGCGTCAGGCTCTGGGCTGATGGCTCGGAGCCTGGAGCCTGTTTCCGATTCTGTGTCTCCCTCTCTCTGACCCTCCCCTGTTCATGCTCTGTCTCTCTCCGTCCCAAAAATAAATAAACGTTGAAAAAAAAAATTTAAAAAAATCAAGGAAAAATGAAGTGAAAGTAATTTGTGCTACAGAAACCTGCATTTCCACATGCACGTGCTCAGTCAGGATCACATGAGAAGACATAACTGAAGCCATCATTGTGAACTGGGATGGCTCCAAATACAGTCTCGTGTTGCCTACGGAGACAATCTTCTGAAACGGTGAATGTCTTTTGTAAAGATCTGGATTCATACAAGGGAAATTCTCTTAATAAATGCTTCAGTAGAATTCTTGAATAATTCAGCGTGTACTAAAACTATGCGTGTAATATTATGTGTGTACATATAAACAGTTAAGGGTCTCAGTGCAGAGGATTATCAACAGATTTTTTTCTTTTTCTTTTTTTTTATGTCTTTTTTTGAGAGAGAGAGAGAGAGAGAGAGAGAGAGAGAACGTGCGAGCGGGGAAGGGCAGAGAGCAAGGGAGACACAGAATCTGAAGCAGGCTCCAGGCTCTGAGCTGTCAGCACAGAGCCCAATGCAGGGTTCAAACTCACGAACCGTGAGATCATGACCTGAGCTGAAGTCGGACACTTAACCGACTGAACCACCCAGGCGCCCCTCAACACGTTTTTTTTTTTCCACTTACATAGAAATGACCAGTGGGACATTAGAAACTTGTGCAGGACATGGAAGAATTCTCCGTAATGTGGGTCTGTCCCAAACACTGAAGGATGTTAGGAATCTCTGGTCCCCGTCTGCTAAGGACCAGAAGAGCCCAATCAAAGTGAAAACCCAAAGTGCCCCTACAAATTCCCAAATCCAAATTTCCAGGGACAGCAGATCTGCCTTTGAGACCTCTGATCTGTTAAAGCCCCGATGCCTAAACTTTGCTTTGATGGTCTTCTCCTCTTTCGGGGCCCTCCCAAAGAACTGGGCTCCCACACTCTCACTTCTTTATCCCTCCCTTCAGCATTCTCTGCAAGTCGTTTGGTTTTAGTTTGTTTTTCTTTTTTTGTTTTGTTTTTCGCTAGAAGGTTAGAACTGATGTGATAAATGAGGTACATTTCTATCTTCCTACTTCTACAAAAAAGTCTCGGGCAGGTGCAGTAACTTGCTCATAGACACAGAGCCAATCCGAAGTGGCAGAACCAGAATGAGAACCCAGGTGAGTCAATTTGACTCTAAAGCCTGTGAGTTTTGCCATCTTTTCTAATCCCTCCTCACTGTCTTCCACCTCCCAGTCCCAGAAGATTTCTGTTATCACGGGGAACCAAGGCTGAAGAAACCCAAGTATCTCACTTACTGGGTAACGTTTCTGTAAGTTGTCCACCATTCTCAAAAGTCAGGAGGTGGGTCGGAGGGGTCTGGAATGAGTTCAGACCGTATAGTTGTTAATTGTTGTTCTCATAAAACATTGCTGGAAGGAAACCCCTGCTGTTTGCTCCCTTGTCCTAGGAAGGTCAGTTCCATCTGGTCGCGACCTGTGTATTGGGTCATCTCCTAGATGCTCTCATTTCTGGGCAGCATTTGCCTCGGAATACATGGTGCGGACCTTCTCAAACTCCAGTGGCAGAAGAGGGTGAAATAAACCCCTTGGTCTCGGACTTAGGGGTGAGATGTAAGCAGCTGCCATTGCATTGAAAATTCAGGTCTTAAAAGAGGTGCTGCAAGTTTGGCACATCATCTCAAATAATTGGGGGATGTGCCTAATAGAACATAAACTTAAAAAAAGTTGTTTTAACGTTTATTCATTTTTGAGAGACACAGTGTGGGTGGGGGAGGGAGAGAGGGAGACAATCTGAAGCAGGCTCCAGGCCTGCTGTCAGCACAGAGCCCGACAGGGGGCTCAAACTCACCGACCGCTGGAGGACCCCAATATCATGACCTAGGCCGAAGTCGGACGCTTAACCGACTGAGCCACCCAGGCGCCCCAAAGGATGAAGTTCATTTTAAATTTATGTTCTAGGGGCACCAGGGCGGCTCAGTCAGTTAAGTGTCCAACTTCAGTTTAGGTCGTGATCTTGCGGTTTGGGAGTTCCAGCCCCACATCGGGCTCTGTGCTGACAGCTCAGAGCCTAGAACCTCCTTCAGATTCTCTCTCTCCCTCACTCTCTGCCCCTCCCCCACTCATGCTCTGTCTCTCTCTGTCTTTCAAAAATAAATATTAAAAAAAAATTAAAAATAAAGTCTTAAAAAAATAAAAGAAACTGGTGTACAAAAGCATACTTTTTCAAACATGAGTGCTCCTAAGATTGACCACATGTTCCAAATTCCTTACCTAGACCTCCTGAAACAGAACCTGGGACCTTGCATTGTCAATGCCTTTCCCCCCCCCCTCCCCCACACCCTGTACCTCCCAGTGACAGATCCCTTAGTCCATTTCTTAGTCCATTTCACCTGCTTGGAGGAAAAATGCTCCCTTTATGCTTTCAATAGCCCTGAGGGGTCTGCAGAGGCCGGTGTGAGAAGCAGAATCCTTACTGGTATTATAACTGGTTTCAAATCCTGCTTCCATTTACCATTTCTGCAACTTGGGCAAGTTACGGATTCTCTTGTTGCCTGAGTTTCCTCCTGATGTGAAATGTGGGGGTTCAGGAGTGAACGGTCAAGAAGGAATTCTTGAGACGTCTTCGGTGCAAAAGGGTGTTTTTATTAAACTATGGGGACAGGACCTGTGAGCAGAAAGAGGTGCAGTGGGGTGGTGAGAGTGGATGATTTTATACCTTCAAGTTGGGAGGGGGTTAGGGCTAGCTGTTGTTGGGAAAAGGTCATTTACTACTGCCTAGTAAAACTCTAGTCACGAGACCCTTCAGATGTGTGTCAGTGCACCATATGCTTGGAGGATGATCGCTGACATATATGGGGAGAGAGAGATAAAGGAAGTTTCCCGAGGAATTTTTTACAGGATCCTGGTGGTTGGGCTAATGTCAAGCTAAGGTTGCCTGTTGCTTTTTGCCTGCAGCAACATGTTAACATTGAGGCAGCTGAGCTTTTAAAAAATTTTTTAAGTTTATTTATTTTGAGAGAGAGAGAGAGAGAGAGAGAGAGAGAGAGAGCATGAGAATGATTGGGGGAGGGGCAGAGAGAGAATCCCAAGCAGGTTCCAAGTACGGAGCCCCATGCAGGGCTCGAACCCATGAATCCTGAAATCTTGACGGGAGCCCTAACCAACTGAGCCACTCAGGTACCCTTAATCTAGATTTCTTGATGAGTAAATAACAATGTATACAAGAGTGACTTTCAGTTTCTACTCTCTGTAGTTTTGCTCTTTTCCTACACTTCATGCTCCTGTGTCTAAATAGGGGCACCTGGGTGGCTCAGTCTGTTAAGTGTCTGACTTTACCTCAGGTCATGATCTCACATTTCATGACTTTGAGCCCCACATCAGGGTCTGTGCTGACAGCTCAGAGCCTGGAGCCCGCTTTGGATTCTGTGTCTCCCTCTCTCTCTGCCTCTCCCCTGCTCACGCACTCTCTCTCTCTCAAAAATAAATAAACATTAAAAAAATTAAAAAAAAAAACTAATCTAGACTGCGGACATGTGTAATCAAAACTGTGGAGTATAGAAAAGCTAACTTAAGTATAAGTGCTTAAACTATGAAATTTCTAAAAAGAAAACAGTAAATAATTTTGATCTCAGGGACGATTATCTTTTCGTAAATTATTACTGAAGAATAATTGACATACTATGTGATTAGTTTCAGGTTGGGACAGTTTTCTTAGATATGACACCAAAAGCGTGATCTATAAAAGAAAAAATATGCTAAATTGGATTTCATCAAAATTTAAGTGTAAAAGGTGCATAATCTTTGATCCAGAAATGCCTGGAGCCAGGAATATCTTGTCACACCAGATAGCAAAAAGCTATCAAAGAGGGGGTGGGGCAGAGAGAGAGAGAGAGAGGGAGGGAGAGAATCCCAAGCAGTCTCTGCACTGCCAGCGGGGAGCCCGACAAGCGTATGTAACTCACAAACCACAAGATCATGACCCAAGCCGAAATCAAGAGTCAGACATTTAACCAACTGAGCCACCCAGGTGCCCCAGAGGTAGCTGAACTTCTTGAGGAAGTTCACTCTGCCTGTGTCAAGTACTTCCCCATGGGCTGTAAGTTGTAAGGAAATTTAATTTTTTTCTTTTGCCTTTGTTTTCCCCATCAGTCCGTGGCAGCATACCTGTCTCATAGGGTTGTTGTGGGTTAAATGGGCTAATGCATATACGTGCTGAGAACACTGAGGGCCTAGCACGTAGTTAGTGCTCACGAAATGTGAGCTATCATTTTTACTGTTGTTAATATCTTTATGTGTGGGGCGCTCTTCTGGGGAACACCAGAACAGATGTCAGGTGACCCCGATGATCCCCACCTCCTGGTGATCACATCTTTGTGTAGGCTCTCCCCTCCCCCCTCCCTTGAGTGTGACAGGCACCTGTGACTTCCTCCTAAAACCAGTAGAGTGCCGCAGAGTTGACCAGATTATGTGTATGTGATTATACAAGATTGCAATATCTTTACTTCCCCTTACTGGCTTTGAGGAAGCAAGTGGCCATGTTGGGAAGGCCCACACAGGAAAAAACTGGGGGCAGCTGATAGCCATCAGCCAGCAAACAACTGAGGCCTCAGTCTGGCAGTCCTCAAGGAACCGAATGCTGCCACTGACCGCTGAGCTTCCGAGCAGATTCTTCCCGAGGCCAGCCTCCCATGAGACTGCAGGCCTGGCCATTCATTTTGTGATCATGTTTCACACAGTGACAGATAACTAATATACAACCCCTCACCTCCCGATCTCTTTGCTCCTGCAGTTGTCTCCTCTTTCTCCTAAATCATCAATATCCCCCTTTCCATTTGGTCATTCACACCAACCCATAAGCATGCTCGAGTGTCTCATATCTTAAAAAATACTCTTCCGACGCCTGATGCCTCTTACCTGGCTAGCTGCCACCCCATTTCTCTACTCTCCTCCATGGCAAAACTTCCTGAGATCCTTGTCTCCAGCCATGTCCACATTTCTCAGATTCTCCCCTCAACCCACTGCCGTTGGTGAGGGCTCCGGTGACCTACATGTCAGCCAATCCAAAGGTCACGTGTCTCTCCTCGTTATATTGCCTTTTCCGTGGCATTCGACGCAGCCGGCCACTTCCTTTCCTTGAGATGCACTCTCTTCTCCCACTCTGTTGACATCCCCTTCTTGTCCAACGTCGTCTCCTTCCCAGTGTCCTCTGTGGCCTCCCTCTTCCGTCCTCAGCTTCTGAATGTTGGCATGCCCCTGGTTTCGATGCAGGCAGGCCGGGTCCGAGGACCCAGAGGGGTGTCTCCTGCAGGACCAGCCAAGAGGGTCCTTGGCTTCACGCGGGATGGAAACCAAACACGGGCCAGCAGCAGGCGAAAGCGGAGTTTACTGAACATAAAAAGCAGATACAGATGAAGTGCCCGGGGAGGCTTGGAAAGGAGAAAAGGAGCATGAGTCTCGTCTTTGCTTGTGATCTGGTCCTCGCCTCCCACCAGGCGTCCAGGAGCTGATGGAGCGAGGACAAGCGCTCAGGCGTTCTCCTTAACTCATTCAGGCCCTGAGTCAGGGGTCTTGAAGTGTATGGCCCCTCCCAGTTACTCCTTAGCTGTTATCTCTCATGCTGGAAGACTCCAAAGAAATCATGAACTCCTCAACCTTCACGAGGAGGACACATTTTAAGGCATATGTAAGGCGGGGGTGTGGGTTCTGGCATGAAGACAAGGAGGAAAAGGAGCAAAGGAAACTCAGCTTTTTCTCTCAGGAGGTCCCATCAGCTTCCTCCCCGGTGAGATTTCCCTTCCAGGTTGTTGTGAGAAGTGCCCAAGGGAACATATGTGCTCCTTAAAAAAATATGCCTCACCTCCACCCACTCTATTAATTATAATTATGCTCTCTTGCCTCACTCTGGTGAGAAAATGAGCCACCCTTCCCCCCCTCCCCACCCCCACCCCAGACACTTGTCAAGTGGCTCCAGTGTCAAGGGAACAAACTTTGAGGAAGATGACTGTTTCCCACAAAGGCCAATGTGGATTTCTGTTATCCTGGGTCTAAGAAAAGCCCATGGCTTCTGCTGGTGCCTTAGAAATCCCTATTTTATTCAACGTTTATTTATTTTTGGGACAGAGGGAGACAGAGCATGAACGGGGGAGGGGCACAGAGAGAGGGAGACACAGAATCGGAAACAGGCTCCAGGCTCTGAGCCATCAGCCCAGAGCCTGACGCGGGGCTCGAACTCACGGACCTCGAGATCGTGACCTGGCTGAAGTCGGACGCTTAACCGACTGCGCCACCCAGGCGCCCCAGAAATCCCTATTTTAAATTCATTCAGCCTCAGACCTCTCGGGAGATGAAGTGTGTGTGAGTGTGGGTATGTGATCTTCCGTAGACACAGGTAGGAGGCCTGGGTCAACGATAGCAGGCGTTTCCGAGATTCTTCTAGCCATAGTAACACCATTTATCCTTCTAGAAAGTGAGGCTATGCATTAAACAACAGTCGGGTGACATCATGCCCACTCCAGGGCATGCCAAAGGAGTCACTAATTCATTCAACAAACATACGCAGGTTTTGTGTCCGGCACTGTACTATGTGTTGAGGAAACAGCAGTGAGCAGGACAAGGTCCCAGCCCTTACGAGCTCCTGGCCACCTGGAAGACATCCACAAGCGAAGAGGAAATTGCAGTCCAGCATGAAAGGAAGTTCACAGGGCTTGGCATCTAGGAGTACAGCGACAGTGGCAGCTAGTCCGGCCAGGGGCAGTGGGGTACATCAAGGATCGCTTCCTGTTGGAAGTGTCCTCTCAACTGAGAACTGAAAGATGTCTGGGTGTTGGGCAGAGGGAAGAGCAGTGTGAAGCTTCCGAGGTGTGCCTGACCTTGAACTTCTGAGGAGATGCAAATAGATGGAGGCTGGGGTTTCAAGTGCGAGGCACAGGGTGAGGACCCAGGCGAGACGGAACCTCCAGGGGCTTGGGAAGCCGCATTAAGGATCTGGGACTGTCTCCTGTAAGACACACAAGGGGAGCCCCCGGGAGCTTAAACTGGGAACAGCATAACTGGGAGAGAAAAGTATCTGCTGGAATCCTTCAGGCCATGCCCTCTCAGACCACAGCCAGGAAGGAGCTCAGAGCTGGCCCTGGTCTGGCTCCAGCACTTATTTCTGAGTAGCTGGACAGTCACTTCACCTTTTTAGACCTCTGCTGCTGTAACAAGTCAGATTTGGATCAGGTGACCTTTGATATTGGTTCTTCACACTCTCCAAGCCCACACACCCTCCATCCCCTTCTGGGATTTCCTCAATTCCCTTAAACTCTCACTTCCCTGCTTCTCTCCCTAGCTGGGAACACCTTGTGGGACAATTTCTCTTTCTCATCTGGCTCTCCACTAGAGTGGGAGCTCCAAGCAGTCAGCACTATGCCTAGCGCATCTGTTCACGCATCCTCTTCCTAGGCCCTGGAACACAGCTGTGAATGCTTGAACGAACCAAAGACAACCTCCCGCCTTCCTTTAGTAGTTACCTAATGCTTGCATGTTTGTGTTTGATCCTCACAATGGCCTGAGGCACTGCCAGTCCAGGGGAGACTACCTGCCATTTTGCTGATTGGCAGAGGGGCCTCAAAAAGGGGCAACTGAGCCGTGAACCCAGGTTCTAAAGCCAACTCTCCAGGTTCAAGTCCAGCTCTATCACTTGCCGGGTGTTTAGTAAACCATTTAATCTCGCTAAGCTTCTATTTCCTCAAGTATAAAATGAGGATAATACCGACTTCACGGATTGCTACGACGATAAAAGGGAGATGGGATATAATGAGTAACATACAATAAGCATGCAATAAATGTTAGTTACTATTTTCATTCTCAGGCTAGCGTCCGTTCCTCTCCCCAAACAATAGCTCTAAGACCTAAAAGGATTATTCCAAGACTGCAGCGCGGGCCATGGGTCTACGTACAGAACTGCTGCCAGGCTGCGTTGTACCCCCTCCTCCACGCCCCCCCCCCTCCTCCCCCCCCATCTCCTCCCCGTTCCCTTTCCCCTCCCCGCTGTGGCTCCAATCCGCCTGGCGGCCAGCGCGCCCCACGTGCCTCACGTAAATAACCGAGTGCGCAGGCGCCCGGGACCCGCGGCCGTTGGCCGGCTCCCCGCCGCCCCGGGATCAGGGGGAGGGACGCCGGCCCCTCTGGCCGCGGGCCGCTCCGCCCCGTCGGTTGGTCCCGGTCTGTCCGTCGGTGCGTCGGGGCCTCCGGCTTCGCCCTCGCCATGGCGCCCTGGCTGCTGCTGCTGTCGCTGCTGGGGTTGCTCCCCGGCGCCTCTCCCGCCCCGCCCCACCGAGCAGCCGACGCTCGGGCCCGGGAGGCGGCGTACCCGGAGCTACTGGGGCCCGCCCGCTTCGCCCTGGAGATGTACAACCGCGGCCGGGCTGCCGGGACGCGGGCGGCGCTGGGGGCCGTGCGCGGTCGCGTCCGCCGGGTGAGGACGCGCCGGGGGCGGGGGCTCCCCAGTGCGGGTGCGCGGGGCCCCGGTCAGTGGGTTGGCAACTTTGGTCTGGACCAGGGGTGTGGGCGCTGGACGCCCGAGAGACGAACCTCTGGTAATCGGGGAAAGGGAAGGGGGTACGGCGGGGTCGTGGGAAGGACGGGCTGAGGAGGGAATGGATGTGCCTACTTCACCCGCCCCTCCATCCAGGCGGGCGAGGGGTCCCTGTACTCCCTGAAGGCGACCCTGGAGGAGCCCCCCTGCAACGACCCCACGGTGTGCCAGCTCCCTGTGTCCAAGAAAACCCTGGTGAGTGACGGGGCTCCTGTAATTCCCCGCCCCCACAATGCGTCTGGGTCAAGTCAAGGGGAAGGGATGAGAGGCACCAACTATCCAGCGTTGAGTCACTTCACAGGCCCTGAGGGCTAGAGACTGAAATGCTCTAAAAGGGGGTGGTGGTGACAGGGTGCTGGGTGTGCCTCACTCTGCACTGTGGGGGTGATTGCCTTGGAGGCGGTCTTCACCTGAGGACCTTCCAGCTGCATCTTGCCAAGGCCTTGTTCCCATACCAGCCCCCAGACTCGCTTCCTCCTCTCCCTCCAGCTCTGCAGCTTTGAAGTCCTGGATGAGCTGGGAAAACACATGCTGCTGAGGCGGGACTGTGGCCCAGTGGATACCAAGGTTACAGGTGCTGGGATAGCCCAAGGATACTGGCATAGTTCAGATAAGACTTCACTCAGGGTTCAGCCTTGATTTCTCCTCTGTTCCAACCCCATTCAGATGACAGAAATGAGACTTTAAGTTCAGTCCTTCCACTGTTGAACAAGGACCCCCTACCCCAGGTGAGGAACCGATTTCCATGTAGGAAGTTGGCTGCTGCTTTATTTACCCCCCCCTTTCCCTCACCCTGGCCTGGGCTCCCTGGTCAACTGAGAAGGACTCCTTGTGAAGACCCCTGTGCCTTTCCAGGATTTTTCTGTGAAGATGGCTTCAATCTTCAAGGAGTTTGTTACCACCTATAATCGGACATATGGGACACAGGAAGGTGAGGACCCAGCCTTGGCTGTACCTGTCCCAATCAGATCAGGACATTCCCCTCCCCCCACTTGGTATCTTGGTGTTGGGAAGGGGAAGGACACAAGAGGCAGTGCCTCCTTTCAGAGACCCCTAAGTCCCCAAGTTCTTGCCCACCCTTCCAGGACTGGACAGCTACCTCAGGTACCTGGTCCCTTCTCCCATCTAATTTTCCTGGTCAGAAAGCATGGGCCTCTGTCATTCTGGATAGAGTGAAACGGGGCAAAGACCAGATTTTCTCTGCTGGTGCCCCCACTTCCCTGGCATGGTAGCCGTTCCCCATGATCTCCTATCTAAGGATGCCCTTAGGAGACCATTTTGGTTCTGCCTTCACTCCTAAGATACCACCAGCGTTGCCCCCAAAGTTGATCACACCTCCTGCTCATCGCTTGTGCGTCTGGGCTTCCCCTCACCTCCAGCCCTCCCCAGGGTCTGTCCTTAAAAAGAGCTTCAGGCCTGATCCTGAGCCCACCTCCTCCCAAGGGAGACACGTGCCAGTTAGTCCTAGTGCCCCTCCTTTGATGATCTGCCTGGGGTCTGAGACTTTCCTCTCCTGCTCCTTGGTTCTCAGAAGCCCAGTGGCGCATGTCTGTCTTTTCCAACAACATGGTCCGAGCGCAGAAGATCCAGGCACTGGACCGTGGCACAGCTCAGTATGGGATCACCAAGTTCAGTGACCTTACAGGTAGAAGTGGTGGCCAGAGCTCTCGTGGAGCCTGAAAGAGTCAGGGCCTACTCCCACAGCCCCGGATCAGGGCTGCCTAATACTTTTCCCCGCCATGCCCTGCCCACCTTTGCCCACAGAGGAGGAGTTCCGCGCCATCTATCTGAATCCTCTCCTAAAAGAGAACCGCAACAAGATGATGCATCTAGCCAAATCCATTGGTGACCATGCCCCACCTGAGTGGGACTGGAGGACCAAGGGGGCTGTCACCAACGTCAAGAATCAGGTTGGACCCCTAAGAAGCAATGGTGGGACATGAAGGCTACCTTGGGGTTGGGAAGGGACCCAGCCCTGACTTTGTCCGTATCTTGCAGGGCATGTGTGGCTCCTGCTGGGCCTTCTCAGTCACCGGCAATGTGGAGGGCCAGTGGTTCCTAAAACAGGGGGACCTGCTCTCCCTCTCTGAGCAGGGTGAGCATCCCACTGTACATTCCTGTCCCCAGCCCAGCCCCTCCAGAGGGCTCCTCAGGACCAGCCTTCTGTCTCCTAGAGCTCTTGGACTGCGACAAGGTGGACAAGGCCTGCCTGGGTGGCTTGCCCTCCAACGCCTACTTGGCCATAAAGAATCTGGGTATGCATTCATGGGGTCAGGATGGGCAGTGGGAGCCACTTTTCCCTCCAAAAGAAGTCACTTTGTGAGGGGGAGATATATGAGCACGGAAGTCATGTGAACTGGGTTCAGGTCTTAATGCTGGCCCTTAACAAAGACCTTGAGCAGGTCAGCTCTTTGAGGGCCTCGGTTGCCTCATCTGTGAAATGGGGATGATCTTGCTCACTTCATAGGATTGCCTTGAGTATCAAGTGAGGAAATATACATAAAGTTTCTGGCGCATAGCAGGGGTTCTTGGTGTTTTTGCTGCTTGGAGGTCTGTATTTCCGTAATACCACTAAACCGAGTAGCACACACCTCACCCTTTAGAAGAGGTATTAAAGTGGCAATTCAGTTCAGGGGTGGGCTGCAGTGGCACGAGGATGAGGGGCTGAGGGACTGAGGTGGCTGTACAGAGACTGGGGACCTGGCAGGTGTCTGGACCAAATTGGGAACAGACTGTCTGAGCCGGACAAGTAAGCCATGGTGAAGAGTCCCAGGAATGCCAGGATGAATAAAGATCAGAAGTTGGGAATTGAGTTCCATCTTAGCCACATTTCTCGCTGGTTACTCTCCCATCCCGCTTAGTCTCTGTTTTGTCATCTCTAGAAAGAGGCTGTTGTTCAGAGGGCATGGCCTTGGTCTGGGATGGACGAGGACCTTGAGACCTCACATATAAGGGGCTGATTATAGCTCCTGGCCAGAAGACAAGTGTATGGTAAACGGGGGTCCACCTTTTCTCTCCCCTCCCCACCCCACCCCCACCATTCCCTAGGAGGGCTGGAGACAGAGGATGACTACAGCTACAGTGGCCACTTGCAGACCTGCAGTTTCTCTGCAAAGAAGGCCAAGGTCTACATCAACGACTCAGTAGAGCTGAGCCAGAATGAGCAGAGTGAGTAAGGGACAGGGTAGGGACAGGCCAGGTGGGGCTGGGGCCTGTGTGTCCCTGATGCTGTCCCTCCCCGTCTCAGAGCTGGCGGCCTGGCTGGCCAAGAAGGGCCCCATCTCCGTTGCCATCAATGCCTTTGGCATGCAGGTAAGGTCCCTGTCTCTTGCCTGTCTCTTGCTGACTCGTTTCCCACTTCTCCTTGGAGTTGGCTCCCTACTCCTTATTCTCGCCTTCCACCCCCCCCCCCCACCCCAGTTCTACCGCCGCGGGATCTCCCACCCACTGCGGCCCCTCTGCAGCCCCTGGCTCATCGACCATGCAGTGCTGCTCGTGGGCTACGGCAACCGTGAGTTCCACTGACGCCCTCTCTGCCCATCCGCCCCAGCTATAGGCAGAGATTGGACCACAGCAGCTCAGGGCCTTTGGAGGGGGAAATTGAGGGAATGCCTAGGAATCCTGTCCTACTCCTGCTTTGGGCCACGGGCCAGGCAGGAGCCCTCCGTCCCTTCTGTGGATGGCAAAGCTGAGGTAGTGGAAGGTTGAACTGAACTGTTACAGATGAATAATCTGCCAGAGGAAGACGGCCGGGTGCCCTCCCCAAACCCCAGAGCCGTACCAGGAGGGTGGCAGGTGTGGGCCTGTCTTGTTTTCTGCTCTTTTCCTAGTGTCTGTCACAGTAGGCTACAGCAGATACTGGGAGAGGGCCAAGTGCTGGGGGCCCTGACTCCTTGTCCTCTGCCCTGCTCCTCAGGCTCTGGCATCCCCTTCTGGGCCATCAAGAACAGTTGGGGCACTGACTGGGGTGAGGAGGTGAGTCTTGTCCCCTTGGCCGTGGCTCTCCAGCTCCCATCCTGCCCTGATGCCCTTACCAGCTCCCCTGCCTCTCTGCCAGGGTTACTACTACTTGTATCGTGGGTCCGGGGCCTGTGGCGTGAACGCCATGGCCAGCTCGGCCGTGGTGAACTGAGGAGCGTCGGCACAGGACCTGGTGCTGACCAGAGCAGCCCCTTCCTCAGCCTGACCTGCGTGTCCAGGCCCCTCCCCAGGAGGCACAGCTGGCTGAGTGACGGCCACCGGGTTACCTCAGGGTGAGAAGGCACTGGCCTAGGGCAAAACCCCTACCCCTCTCCACTCCACCCCACTCCTACCCTGAAGTTCCCCAGCTGCACCTTTGTAGACTTGTGGTAGCTAGGAGGCTCTTGAGCTGAAGGATGATGCCGCTGCAGTTGATGCTGGGGCAAGAACCTTGGGCTTGGATAAGGAACAGGTGGGAAGAAAATATTCTGGTCTTAAACCCAGCTCTGTCTTCAGCTGGCTCTGGCTTCCTCTCCTGGCTTTCCTCTGTCTGATGCTATAAATTTTCTGGTTCCCCTGGATTTAGGGACAGTGTTTCCTTCCACATCTACGAGAAACTATTGTAACTACCTTTTTCTAACAGCAATAAAGAGGTGTCCTAGGCCCCAGTGTGGTGCGATTGTTTAGTACCTTTGGGCAAAGAGGGGTGGTAGGGATCCCTGGAGGGTTAAGGTTGGGCAGCTGATCCTGCTCAGGAGCATGAGGGCCCAGTGTCTGCTTCAGGAACCAAAAGGAGATGGAGAGAGGCTCACGGATGGCTCTTTATTCAGAAATACGTGGCTGGCCGTTCTCTGAGGCCTTTGCTCCAAGAGATGGATGGAATCAGCCAGAGGGAGTCTCCTCTCTCTGACTCAGGTAGAGAAGTTTAGGGATTGAGGTCAGAGGTCACTCTCCCCATAGAGGGCACTGGAGAAGGCCACATAGTCCAGAGCACCAGCTGGAGCCCCAGAGCCTTTGTAGGGTGCCATACGGCGGATGCAATACTCGGCCTGCTCAGCTGGGAGCTCCCGCCGCAGCTCCTCAGGGGTGATGTAGTTCTGAGGGAGAAAAGGCTATTGAGGACCCCCAGATCCTGTTCCTTGTCCCAGCCCGCCAGCCCTCTCCACCACCCAGGACTCACCTTATCTCCTGCCAGGATCTTGAAGGAGGCCACAACTTGCTCAGCTGTGTCGGTCTCGGCTGTCTCTCGTGTCATGAAGTCAATGAATGCCTGGAAGGTCACAACTCCGGCTGCGTTGGGGTCCACCATGGTCATAATGCGAGCAAACTCCACTTCTCCCTGCAGGGATAGAGGCCAGGCACCATGCCCATGGGTGCTGAAGCCAGTGGACTCCTGATGTCCCTTTCTGGGGACTGTCCAGCTTTGGCTTGATGACCCCAGTTACAAAGTGCTCTCTTCCCTCCATAGACGGTGCCGCAGCTTAGCTCTGGCTTTATAGGAAGTCCTTTCTACTAAGCTAAAAACTGCTTCCTGTTCCTGGCAATGTCCCCTATTGCCCTTTGGTCCTGATCTTTTTTTCTGGAGCTCTCTGTAGTGCTGTTTCTCTGGGGGGAAATGTTGCAAGCTAAGGCGCTTTTGTTTTTTTCTTTTAAAACTTATTTTTATTTTTGAGAGAGAATCTTAAGCAGGCTCCATGCTCAGCACAGAGCCCAATGCAGGGCTCAGTCCCAGGACCCTGGGATCGTGACAGCCAAAATCAAGAGTTAGACACTCAAACAACTGAGGCACCCAGGGGTACCACAAGCTCAGGCTTTTGAGTCACATAGAACCAGATCCAAATGCTAGCTGTGTCCCTGAGCAAGTTAATTCACCTCTCTGAGCCTTTGATGGCCCTGCGTGAAATGAGGTAATTTTGCCCGGCCCCGGTGGGTGTGATGAGGAAATGAAGTGCACGAGGAGGGGGGAGGGGTGCAGTAGGTGATCGGTATGCAGGAGAGAGGCACTGATGGGGCTCCTGCGATGCGGGCTGGGGGCACTCACCAGGTCATAGCCCATGGAGATGAGGCAAGCTCGGAAGTCGTCAGGCTCCATCATCCCATTCCGCTTCTGTAGCGCATGAGTGGATGTCAGACTTGGTCTGCCAACCCCCCGCCCTGGCCCCCAGGTCCACCACCCCACAGGGCTGGGCCCCTGCTGACCCGGTCAAAGTGGTTGAAGGACGCCCGGAACTCGTTGAGCTGCTCCTGGCTCAGGCCCTTGGCGTCTCGGGTCAGTACCTGGTTCTCCACCTCATTGATAGTGCGGGCGATGGAGGTGAGCAGCTGCTCCCAGCCTACGCGGATGTGCTGCGGGGTCGGCGGTTGGCCAAGTCAGCGGGCAGCCAGTGCCTGGCCGCTGGTGCTAGCTTCACTTCCAATCTGCTGTGTGCCCCTGGGAGAGTCTTCCACCTTATTGGGGCTGTGTCCCTATCTGGAGGTTCCACTGAGTGGCCTCCAGCAGCCCCTCCTGCCTTGCAGTCTGGCGACTTGTTACGTATTAAGTGTTGATCAACTGGTCATGGCAAGACCTGGCCTGGCTTTAGACTCCTGTGTGACTCTGGACTGGTCACTTCCCCTCTCCAGATCTCAGTATCCCCATGGATACACTGGGGGACCTGGACAAGCTGAACTGGGGACTCTCCTGGGGCAGACGTGCTATGTCCGGCCACGGCTGCCCCAGGCTTCCCTGGCCAGTGCCACCTCCCCTCTCTCCTCAGCAAGTGGATCCCACCTCCATGCTGTAGACGGTGTGCTTGTTGTCGAACACCAGGCTCTCCTGAAGAAGCTGGTGGTCGCCCTCCAGCCGGTCAATGTTGCTCTTGTAGTTGATGATGTTCTGCTCCTGTTGCCGCAGCCCGGCCATCTGTTCCTCCAGAGACCCGGCCATCCCTGCTGCTAGGCGCCCCACCTCCTGTAGGAGGACCCAGGTGGGATGTGAGCTCCCTGTGGCCTGGCCCTGGCCCCACTCCCCCAGCTCGACCGCACCATCCAAGCCTTACCTCCACCTTCGCCTGGATCCAGGGCCCAACAGCATTGGCTTGAGCTGCAAACTGTCTCCGGAGCCTCTCGTTCACCTGCTGCCGGGCCAGCTCCTCCTGCAGCGTCTGGTCACGGCTGGGCACCAGCTTTCGGACCTAGGAAGGAGGGTGCTTGTGCGTGGGTCAGCTCTGGGAGTGAGAAGATGGCTTTGAGGGGAGGTGGGCTCTGACCCCTAAAACAGGCCCTGCAGCTCTGAGCCAAGATGTCTGGGCTATATGGACAAGCTCTTGGACAAGTCATTTGACCTCTTGTTTCCTCATCTGTGAAATGGTGCTGATATAACTGATAGCTAACCTAGGTTGTTTTGTAAAGATGTCCACAACCAGGCTCAATACAGGAAAATGCTGCTGTTATAGCCATTTTACAGATGGGGCCATGACAGGAAGGGTGACTTATCCAGGGCTACATGAAGTCTGAGAGACCCCAGATCCCAAGGCGGACTTGGTTCTCCATATCTTGGGACATCTGAGCTTTCAGGGCAGTTAGAATGCACGGGAGTGGGTGGGAGGCAGGGAGAGGTCACAGGCAGTACTGACCATATCCCACTTAGCGTTGATGTCCTGCGGTGTGAGGTTGATGTAGGGGTTGGTGAGGCTGGGCCGCAGCCCGTACGTTTGGCAGATCTTCTGGATCTCACCCTGGATACCCAGGATGGCCCCTCTTTCTCGGTCAGCCTCGGGCAACGTAGCCTTGAATTGGTCGTGTGCAGTCAGCAGGCTCTGGGAAGGACAGGAAGGAAGCATCAGCCAGCACCCTTCACTTCCCACAGGCAACAGGGCAGCAGCGTGCTCCAGGCCACCCAGCAGGTCCCCGGCAGGGCTGGCTCAACCCAGGCCTCCAGTCTCCCAGCCTAACACTTGGGAACTGGGGTTTCCCTCCCACCCCCATTCCCCAGGAACCCAAAGGAATGGCTGACAGGATTCTAGGCCAGCTTCCCCATCATTCCATCCAGCACCCCCGCACCCAGAACCCCCGCGTCCACCTGGGTCTCCTCCACTGAGTGCACCAGCCACACATCCTGCAGGTCCTCCACGGCACCATCCAGCCAGTTGTTGAAGGGTGCCGCCCGCCGGGCAAACTCCAGCTGCAGCTGGTCAATGGTCTCCAGGAGCTTCTCCATCCGCTAGGAGCCATGGGGATGGCGAGTCAGCAGCCTGCCCACAGGCCCCTCACCAGCCTCCGGTCTCCAGCCCCCAGTTCTCTGGCCCCCAAGCCCACCTCCAGCGCGTCCCTCCTCTTCTGGGTCAGTGTGCCCAGGTTGTCCCACTGGTCACAGATGGCCTGGCAACGGCTGTTCACCGAGGCCGCATCATGGTAGTCCAGCTCACTGGGGGCGAGAAAAGGGATGATCGTGGGGTCAGACCACAGCCCAGATTTCCACCTGACTGTCCTCCTGGGACTGGAACCTGTGCCCCAGATGAAGGCGGGGGTGTCAGGGGAGGTGTGGGGGAAGCAGGGCAGTCCTGAGGGTGGAGATGGGGGTTCCAGTGTGATCCCTGGGTAGGAGGTGCCGGCAGATCCTCAACTCCAGTCCCTCGGGACGCTCGGATGTGGGAGGTGGGTCGTGTTTCAAGGGTGGGATTGCTCGAGAAGGGGCGGGTGTACAGGAGGTGGGGGGCGTGGTCAAGGCTGATGGGGAGGTTTTGGGAGAACCGGCCACGGAGCTGAAGGGGGCTGAAGGGGGCGGCCAGGTTAGGGGTGGCCCAGGAGGGTGAGGCAGGCCAAGCACGGGTAGGAAGTGCGGGTCCCAGGTGGGGACAGGACAGGATTACGGGAGGAGGGGAGGAGCAAGTGGTGACGGGGAGAGACGTGAGCACCAAGGCAGGGCTGCTGACTTGAGGGCAGCGGGGAGCCCGGGTGGGCGGAGGGACGAAGCCAGGTAGGGGCGTTGTCACCGGGGCGAGCCGGGAGGCGGGCCACGCCTACTTGAGCTCCTGGGCCAGAGCGGCGATGTGCTCCACGCGGTCCTGGTGCGCCGCCAGGTCGCTCTCAAAGGCCTCGTGGCGCCGCAGCAACGCCCGCACCTCCTGCAGCGAGGCCGACTCGTAGTCGCGCTGGCTCAGCATGTCCTCCTTCCCTACTCAGAGAAAGGACCGGCTCGGGTCACCCAGCGGCGGCCACGGCGGGAGAGGGGGTTCGAGCGAGGCTGCGTGACCTTGGAGATTCCTCATCTGTGAAATGCAGGTGATCACACCTGCCCGGCCTATCGGCCTATCGTAGGGGTTTGTTCCTGGCGCTAGGGTGATAAAGTGAAGTGAAGCTCCTGTTCCAGGGCATGACCTGTAAATCACGTCAGTGTCCCCGGATCCTGCACGTTTCAGGGTGGCCCTTGGTACAGTTCGGGTATTATTGCATATCGAACTACCTCCCAACGACTAATGAGCCCCTGACCTTTGCTCACCAGTTTCCCCAGTGCCCGCCACAGTGCCTGACCCTTGGTAGACCTTCTAGGAATATTTGTTGGATGAATGAATGATGAATATAAAAGTGCTTTCAGAGTGAATTACCATAATTACACAGATAAAACTACAATAATAATAATTGCAGCAGCGACAATTTATTGAGTACCTTCGCATCTTGCAGAGCTGGTAACGGGCTTAAAGATTCAGAAACCCCTTAAGAGTCACCAAATGGCTGTATATTTAGGGAGTTTTTATATCAAAGCATTGTTATTCTTTGGGCCCATAATCCATTATCGGATGTTTGTTCATTATTTTATTTATTTATTTGTTCGTTTATATATTTATGTATTCACTTATTTTGTTCATTATTTTTGACAGAATTCATTTATTTGTAGGATTAAAATCCCTGGTAGAGTACGGAATGAATGTTTTCGTACAGAGTGTTATATTTGACTCATGCAGTATTTTGCCACCAATATACTTTGAGTATAACATAATTGCTGTTAGCATTGAGGACTCACCTGCCACATGTACAAATAAAATGCTGAATGACAGATTAATCAGAGCAGACCTACAGAAGGCCAGAGCTGGGAGACAGTTAGGGGTTGAAGTTCACAGATGAAGAAACCGTGGCACAAAGAGACGTGACTTGGTCGCACAGCAAGTCAGGGTAGGACTAGAAAACAGGTCCCCACCCCCACCCCACCTCCCTAGTTCCTGGCAGAACAAGTGCTCCTGACCCGTGCATTTTGCCAGGACCCCCCTCCCCCACATACCAGTTTTCACCCCAGGACAGACCCAAGCCCCGTGAGGTGTACCTACCCCGGGTCCAGGTTTCGTGCAAGGAGGCCTTCTGCTGGAATTTCTCAGCCAGGTGCTGGAGCCGCTGCAGGCGACGGATCTCCGAGAGCAGCCAGTCCTCGTAGCCTTTCTCCACCTGCTCCAGCCCACGCCATGCGTTGGCGATGTCCTGTGGGACAGGAAGAGGTGTCTTCCGTCACGGTATGCCCATTGTACAGATGGGGACACAGAGCCCAATGTCGCCCAGAGGATGTGGGCAGAACGGGGGTCACCCCATCCCCGGCCTGGCTCACCGAGACGAGCTTGCCCTCCGAGGGCATGAAGGCGGGCCGGTGGCTCAGCCGCAGCTTGGTCTGCAGCGTATTGAAGTTGATTTCCAGCTGGCACTTCTCCTGCACTCGGGGCGGCTTGTGCAGGCGCCGGTAGTCCCGGAAGTCCTCCAGCTTGCGCTGCATGGCACTCATGCTGGGCTCGCCCACACGGTTCTCCAGCCACGGTATGGTGCGGCGGATCCATTCCAGCAGCTGCCAGGGCCAGGCAGGTGCAGCGCAGAGAGCTCTGAGCCAGTCTGCTCACCCCTTCCACCCCTGTCCACCCACACCCCGGGCTGTGGCCGGAAGGAGGGGCCTCCAGCAGAATGGGGGTCCCCGCTAATCAGGGAAGGAGTGGGATGGTAAATGTCCGAGTCCAGGGACCAGCATAGGCTAGCACAGAGCAAAGGGTCATGAGATTGCCTACATATGAGTGAACAGATAAATGAATGAGTAAAGCAATGAATGATGAGGGAATCAGTGAATGACCAGGAGCTTGGACAGGCAGCAGAGGGCAGGAGATGAGTGAAGATGGCAGGGAGAGGCTGGAGGAGGCCAAGGCCAAGGCCCTGGGGTGAGGGAGGCTCTGTGGGCCCGGGCTTGGGCCAGGGTTGGCGGAGCACAGGTAGGGGAAGGGGAAGGGCCCTCTCTGGCCTCAGTCTCACCTCACTGGCAAGCTTCTCGTACTCCTCCATCAGCTTCTCGTTCTCCTGGTTCACAGCCAGCACCTTACAGATCCTGTTGGCAGCCGTCTCTGCCTGTCCCGGGAGGCCGAAAAGGTGGGCACTAGAATGAGCTACTGCTTTCCCTGACACAGCTTTCCTCCGTAAAGCCCTTACAATTTGGATCCGTGCAGATAGGGGAGCACATCTTTTAGGATGAGGAGGGAGCTCCCAGACCAGATGCCTCTGCTTCTGAGTTCCCCAGAGACTGAGTATATGTGGCTGGGACAGTGGCGCTCCCACCCACATGGGGCCCAGCACCTCCAAATGTCGGACCACAAGCCCAGCCCAGGCAGCAGTAGCGGAGGGGCCCCCTTACCTGCTCAGCCCCGGCGAAGGCGTGGTAGAAGCAGGAAACATAGGTCATGATGGCCTTCTCATCAGGCTTTGGGGTGTTCACGATGTCTAGGGGACAGCAGTGAGATACAGGTATTTATTGCCCAAAGCCAGGCTTGAGGAATGGGCTCACGCCCCTAACAAGGCAGAGAGCTCCCTCGAGACGGTAAGGGTGGAGACATCTAGTCACGGTTACCAACCGCCAGCTACCCCAAACCTAGCGTCTGCCTCTTCCCTGGAGCCCTCCCCAATCACCCCAGTGTCCAGCAACCTGCCCCTCTGTGGGGTGAGAAAAGCGTAAGGGAGCGGGTGAGTGAGCAGACACGCGGCCCTCAAGAAGCACCAGCCCACACTGCCCGGTGTCTCTAACCATCCCATCCCTCTGTGGGTCCACCTGTCTTCCGTCTTTTCCCCAAGTCCTCATCCATTGGTGCCCACAGACCCAGGGCACCAGGCACAGTAGGTGCTCAGAAAATGTTTGCTGCTTCGATTGACTGAAGACTTGACTGGGCACAGGGACAAGAGGCAGGGCCTGCCCTTAAGGAGCTCCATGCTCCCAGGCACCCAGGTAACAGATCTGAGACAGAAGGTGGCGCCGTGAGGGAAGAAGAGGAGAGGCTGCTTCCACTGGCTGGTGAGGGGTAGGCAGGCATGATAGAGGGCTCCTGGAGAAGGGGGCCTTGGGCAGGAAGGATTCTGACGGAGATGGGGGGGGGGGGGGGGGGAGGGAAGGGGGAGGGGAGAGAATTCCAGGAGGAGGGAAGAGCAGGGGCAAAGGTGAGAGGGTGGGACCACGCCATTGGTCAGTAAGTGGAGTCCTCGGCCAGGCTAGACTTCCTCTCACCTTCGGCATCCAACATCCTGGGGATGTCCAAGTATTTCTCCGCCACCTCAAAGGCAGTGTTTAGGTTGCCAATGGGGTCATCCTAGATGGGCGGGAGCAGGGACAGGTGAAATGGCAGCTGAGGGCAGAGGTGGGGAGTCGGGGCTGGGAGTGACAGAGGCCTACCTTGCGCAGCTTGGCATAGTCGATGAGGTCGGGGCGGTGTCGGTGGATGAGAGCACAGAGAGCCAGGCCATCCTTCCAGCTGGACAGACAGAAGTGGGGGTCAGTCCCGGATTCGAGCTGAGGCTCTGCGCTTCCCTCACTCCAGGAGCATCCCCATCAGGACAGCCTCATCAGTAAAATGGAGTTGTCTAAACTCCTTGGCTTGGCATCTGAAGCCTTTCATTACCAGAGTTGGACCATCTCCTCCAAGCTTATCATGATTCCTTCACATACCCTGTCCTTGGGCCACACCAATATCTAGATGTTTTTGCTTACAAGGTCCCCTCTGGCTGGAATGCGGTTCCAGGGATGCCTCCAGTGCACCCTCCCTCACCCTCCTGGATTCCATCGCAACATCGACCGAGTCCTCCTATTTTCAGACACTGTGCCAGGAACTTGGCTGTGACCTCTCCTCTCCTGGGGCTTGCGATAGGGGCCAGCTCTGTGCCCCAGAGCCCAGCAGAGGCCCGTGTGCATGTGCTGACCGGCTGACAGACCTGGTGTGGAAGTTCTGCACGTTGACGTTGCGGTACGGCGCTGTCTTCCGCTGGCACCACAGGAGCAAGCCTTCCTTGGCCGAGGTTTCTGGGTGGGGGTGGGGAGAGCTATTAGCTGGGGAGAGGGGTCTGGGCCAGCCCTCCCACTCTATCGCTTCCCCACCACTCACCCTCCACAGAGATGTCCTGGATGGCGAAGCGAAGGATGATGGTCCAGATCATGCCCAGGGTCATCTTCAGGTTCCCGTCAACAATCTCTGCAGGGTGGGGAGTGGGGACAGATTCCAGCCGACATTCACGGCCTGTACCACCTCAGCTGCCTTCCCTCCTGCTCCGCTCTCCGGCCCTTGTCCCCCATCCCAGAGCCGGTACCTAGTAAGTGTTCAATCCCGGAATACGTACTAGCGCCAGGTCCTGTGCCAGCACTTTGGGCACGTTTGCCCCTTAACGGCCCCTCCCAAGAGGCCTGGATGGTCGACTCCGTGGGTGAAGAGACTGAGGCTCACAGAAGCGACTTGACGCCGGGACCGCCCTCCAACCCCCTGCCAGGTCTTCTCCTGCCACCTCCCTACCTTCGGCACCAATGGACACCAGCTTAACCCCCTTGCTGGCAATGAAGTCCAGGGCCTTGTTGACGTTGGCGATCTTGTGGAAGCGCATCTTGCCTTTGTCTGGCCTGGGTAGCCTCTCTCCTGGGTGTAAGAGGAGAGGTCAAGGGTCAGAGGTCACAAGAAAAAGCCGAAGACCCTGTCCTCCTCCTCCCCCACTTCCCCCTCCCCCACTTCATCCCCTCCAGCACTCTGCTGCCGCGTTCCCCCAGCTCTCCGGATTCTCCTAGGTCCCAGGGTCCCTGTGCATTGATTCGCGCCCCTCACCTGAAATGACCTCCAAGAGTAACATGAGTTTGAGGCCATTGCGGAAATCTTCCTCGATGTTTTCAATCTGGGTGCCGGCCTTGCGCAGGTGTGAGTTGCACCAGGCAGTGAAGGTCTGGGGGGCAGAGGACAGCACTTAGACCCTAGCGCCGGCTCCGGGGAACATCAGGGTAGATCTCAGAGCCCGGGCCCCGGATTCAAGTCCTGGCCCAGCCACTGACTTGCCATGCAAGTCCTTTTCTCTCTCTGAGCTTTAATTCTCCTGGAAAAGGAAAAGTGGGCGCTGGGGCCCACACAGGTCCCAGTTTGGACCTGGGACACACCAGTTCCGGTCAGTCTCAAGCACCTGAGGGCGATTTAGAAAAATTGTAAAGC
This sequence comes from Prionailurus viverrinus, assembly GCF_022837055.1. Taxonomy (NCBI): domain Eukaryota; kingdom Metazoa; phylum Chordata; class Mammalia; order Carnivora; family Felidae; genus Prionailurus; species Prionailurus viverrinus. The sequence continues at coordinate 106,862,110 of NC_062570.1, forward strand.
ATACGCTCCGAAGTGTGGGGCCCTCCCCCACACAAGGGCCAATGCAGGGTGATACCGCCCTTCTAAGGCCTGAAAAATTCTGGACTGAAGCATGTCCGGCTCTGAGGGTTGTGCCTGAGGAACTGTGCACCCGTGTTACTATTATCTCAGCCCCACTGCCCTCCCGGGGCTGTTGTGAATTGGCCTCCAAGTAGAACGTGAGGGTGCGAGAGCTTTGCAGGTCGCAGAGGATCATCTGGGCACAAGCGCAGCCTAACACGGCTCCTGGAGGTGACTGGTCTTCCCCTCTCCCTAGAGTCATCCTCAGCCTCAGCCTCTGTCTGGGATGGGGGGGGGGGGGCTGCTGTGCAGTTGGGTGTATATGGGGGATGGGCGTGACCTGGTGCAGCCTGGTGCACAAGTTTCCACCAACCTATCAAGCCTTCAAGCCCTGGATTCTGCCATTAGCCACAGAGTCCTTGGTAGAATCTATCCTTGGGCTCCAACTCACTCACTGTGGCCCAGGGTACACCCCTTGCCCTTTCTTGGGCTCAGTCTCCCCATTTGTACAATTAATCGCCCAGACTTCACGATGTCCCCAGGTCTTTCTTCCTCCAATCTGGCAGGATTCTAGAATTCAGAGCATTCCCCCACCACAGAGCAATGAATTCTGGGAGGTGGCCCTGGAAGTCAATTGGAATTTTCCCTCAGATAGCTTCCCTTCCCCAGACCAGCTTTTCAGCTGTCCTTAGAGCTGGACGTGAAAGATGATGCTTTAAATACTTGAAGGACTGTCGTTGCTAAGGAAAGAAAGTGAGTTTCCCATTACTGGAGGTATACAAGTGAGTCGGAGCACTACTGGTTGGGGCCCCAAGCACAGGAGAAGGCAGTCGGGTTCTCTGTAGTTCCCTCCAAACCCAGAGTCTGAGATGCTCTGGGTCTAGATAAGGCAGGGAGGAGAGGCAGGACTGGGCGGGGGTTCCACGGCGGAGGAAGGGGCATTCTTTCCTTTGACAAACATGACTCTTAATGAGATGTGGTCCCTGCCGTAAAGGAGCTCACGGTCAATCAAAGAGTCACGTTGGTCTGAGAAGTGCTGGGAGAGACTAGTGTCAGGGAGAGGAGGGAAAGAGCTCTTCAAATCAGATGGGGGGCCTCCTGGAGGAGGCCACTATCTGATCTGAGCTGCAATGGAAGGGCAGGAATTATTCAGACAGAGAAGGGCAGGCAAGGGCACGCCAGGCAGGGCCAGCGCCACAGGCAAATGCTCAGCAGGGAGAAACAGCTGTGAGGTCTGTGGGGCTATAGCTATCTGGGTGCCGCTGGAATGAAGCTGGGGGTGTTGGGGTATAAGTGGTGAGAAGCAGGCCGGAGGGGCGGCAGGGGCCAGGTCATGCACGATCTTGGGTGCTAAGCCAGGGACTTTCAACTCGATCCTGAGGCAACAGGGAAGAGAGGGAAGCTTTCAGGCAGAGGGAGGTGGGCAGAAAAGTGTCTTAGAAAGCTCTTTCTGGTTACAGAGTGGAGGCAAATGGCTTGGCAGAGCAGAAGGGAGAGGTGAGGAGGTGGTGCCCAGGACCAGGGTGAGAGAGGAAGGGTGTCAGTGAGGCGGCATAGGGCAGGATCAGACAGATGGGGTAGAAACACTTTTCCTTGCTGAACTGTAAGCTCCCTGAGGCAGAGGCTTTGTTTTGTTTCCTGCTGAATTCCTGACACCTAAAACAGCACCTGGCCCATAGTAGGATCTCCCTAAGAAATACTGAATGAATGTTTTTGAATGAGGTTGAACGAAGAGGACTCAGGCATCGAGTGCTCCAAGACCCAGAGGAAGCGCAGGGGTGGAGTGGGGCTGAGGATGAGCACAGAGATGCTCAAGTTGGAGGAGAAAGAAACTCTGGAATGGCCAAGTCCCAGAGATGCTGATTAATTTCCGGAGCGTCTACGTTGTGCAGCCGTTGAATGAATGGATGAGGTGGGTGGCTCTAGGTTGAGTTAGAAGGATATCCCTGATATTTTGTTAAGTGATGAAGGCAAGTTACAGACTAGCACGTGTCTTATGAAGGGCGGGCGGACCCGGACCTGAGAGAAACATGGTGGGTGGGGTAGGGATAGGGGTTGTGGCAGAACAGATGGCAGCTGGAGCCAGGGGCAGGGATGACATCACTGGGAGATGGCCAGACCCAAGGACCGCAGCCTTGCTCGGAGACAGGTGCAGGAGGAGCTTGAGGGGAAACGTGTCACCGGGGGCACCCCAGCCTAGTCAGCTGAGCCTCCCAGACTCTGGGGTCATCTCCTGTCATCTAACCCAGCAGGAGTGCTCTGATTCTAAACCCTAGGATTCTCAGATCCTGCAAATTCCACTGAGCACTCCTGTTCCCTGCCCTTTCCTGGAGTCGCACACTGTTGGCAAATGCTGAGCGGGGTCCGATGACTTCATGGTGTCCTCCCTACCCCTGGCCTGCCACTCCCCAAAGTTTCCTCACTCCAGCCCGGATCATTTTCTCTTTTGGGAACCCAGGTGTTCTGCCCCCTCCACTTGGGAAAGTCTGGGAGTGAAAATAGATCAGGGAGGGGGCCCGAGTGCCCTACAAGGCTGGGCCTGGGCAGCAGCTGCCCGTGTGCTCCACTCCAGCTCCCTCAAGGCGCTGCCTCAGCACAAAGTGTCCATCTGGCCGGAGCGTCAGGTTACTGTGTAAGGGGACCCAGGCTCCCCTCCTCCTTGACCCTGTGGCCTTTTCAGCAGACTTAGGGCCTCTGGGGTGGGAAGGGGTATCTTGAGAAGGAGTGGAGGTGGGGCAGACAAGGGGCAAGGACTCTCAGGTTGGGAGGGGGGTCCTGCTTTCTGACAGCATATGATTTGGGTTCTATCTCTGCCCCCTTCGGGGCTTCAGGTTCCTCATTTGACAATTGGGATGGAGTCAAAATGAACCCCAGGGTGGAGAGAATAGAGAGAAGAGAGTGGGGAGGGGTCTGGGATGGTTCCCTCCTCCCGCACACTCCCAGGTCCACCAGTTGCCCAGCCGCAAGTCCTCTGGGTGGGGTCTAGGATATTTAACTAGAGGGTTGGTGGTGTGGGGAGAAAGATTATTCTCCCCACGCTCCCCAAACTTGGATCTCCTGGGCTTCACCCAATCCCTTTTCGCCAACAGAAGTGGGGCAGTGGACACTGGGTAATGAACCCTGAGGGGTGGGGACCCCAGAAACTCTACTGGTTATCCTAAGCCCCTCATGAGCGCTCCCAGCCCTCTCTTCCAGCCCTAGGGGACGGCAGAGGACTGATGGGCAGAGCCTGGGCTAGGGAGTGGCTCTCCGGGTTAAGACAGGCTCTGCCCCAGACCTGCTGAGATGCCAAGGACAAACCGCCCGTCTTCTCGGGCCTCAGTTTTGCCATGTGGAAATGGGTGAGCACTCACTTTCCGCTGCTGCTTCTCCCAGGCCGGGTCCAGCAGTAGGTCGCGGTCCCAGTCCTCCTCCTGTTCCATGTACTCGCCGCCCCCGCCGCCGCCCGCGAAGGGCCCCTCCCTGACCCCCAGACCCTCGGGCTGCATAACCATCATCATCTTGCTCGGGCTCCTGGCTCCGCTGCGCTCGGCGCTCTCCAGAACACCGGGGCCGCGTTAAGTAGCTCCCCGCCCAGCCCCGGATCGGATTCGCGCTAAATATGGGGGAGGAGGGAGGGGCCGGATGGGGGCGAGGGCGCTCGGGTCGGGACCTGGCGAGAGGTTGCCCTGGGGCCAGGGGACTGCAGGATTTGGGGGTGCTGGGGGGATCCCATGGCGGGGATTCGGGGTTCCCGTCCCGGCTCCGCCTCTTGGGTGCTGTGTGGCCGTAGGAAAGCCACGGCCCTCTCTGTTTCCTCATGTGTACAACGGAGATGACGATAATAACAGTGACTGTAGACCGCTCTAGAAGCTGCCCCTTGGGCCTCCTGCTGACCCTCTCCCTGCGCGGCGCTGGTGGGAAACATAGAGCCCTATCCCCATTTCACAGTCAGAAACAGCGAGGCGCTGAGCTGTTTGAATGTTTTCTGGGGTGATGGAGACACTCGGGCATGGGAAGGGGTTCCAGGCCAGCTGGATGAGCCGATGCAGGGCTATTAATATCGGGGCGGCTGGGGGTTGAGGGGGAATGAATGTGCTGAGCCGGGAAACCCCGAGGCCACCGAGTCTGCAACTCAATCCTCCAAACCAGCCAGCGAGAGCAGAGGGCGTGGCTTCGGTGGAGGGGCGTGGCCTCCGCTGGCGGGCGGAGCTATAACGTGCTGTCCTTCCCTGCTCCAGCGCCAACGGGATTCCAAGCTTCTCGCCGGCTCATTCGGGCGTCCAATCACATGTCTGCATCTTCGGGCCGCTCCCTGTGACTCTAAGCCCCCTTCGAGCTTCTATTGGTCGTAGAGGGCGTCCGTCTGCCACTATCCCCGCCCCAATACGGAAGCGGTGGTGTACTAGGGACCCGATAGCCGGTGGGGTCCAGGCCATGGGGCAGCCCTGGGCGGCGGGGAGCGCCGACGGGGCGCCCGCGCGGCTGCCCCTCGTGCTCACTGCGCTGTGGGCCACGGCTGTGGGCTTGGAGCTGGCCTATGTGCTAGTTCTGGGTCCCGGGCCACCCCCGCTGGGACCCCTGGCTCGGGCCTTGCAGCTAGTGCTGGCCGCCTTCCAGCTGCTCAACCTGCTGGGCAACGTGGGGCTCTTCCTGCGCTCCGATCCCAGCATCCGGGGCGTGATGCTGGCCGGCCGCGGTCTGGGCCAGGGCTGGGCGTGAGTGGGGCGCGGGATCTGGCGAGGGGGGAAAGCAGGAGGAGCCTTGGACTGGGGGAGGCGCCCTAGGACCTGAAGATGTTAGAACCAGATTATAATAGGATCCGCTTGTTAGAGCCGGAACACTCTTTTAGAACCTGGATGGTAGATCCTGAAGACGTATCATTCATTCACTTGCAAATATTTAATGAGCACCTGCTATGTGCAAGGTACTGTTCCGGCCACTGGAGGTACAACAAAATAGATTCCTGACACCCTGGAGCTGATTTCAGTGGGGGAGGGGGCAGATGATTAGTTACAGGCATAATAAATTAGCAAATTGTACAGAACGTTAGAAGATGGTGGTGGTATGGAAACAAAAAGCAGAGTAAATGGTGTGCAGGTTGCAGTTTGAAATAGGGTAGTCAAGGTAGGTATTTGCACAGACTTGAAGGAGGTGGGGGAGTTAGCCATGTGGGGATCTGGGGGAAGAGCATTCCAGGCAGAGGGAATAGACGGTGGAAAGACTCTGAGGCAGTTATGTGCCTTGCATGTTCCTGGAACAGCAAGAAGGCCATTGTGGCTGGTGTGGAGTGAGAGGGGGAGGAGAGAGGTTAGAGATGGAAAGACCTTGCAGGACACTGAAGGCTTTGCTTTTACTGGCAGTGAGACGGATAGCCACTGAAGGGTTTGGAGCAGAGGAGAAGGGCACGACTTAGACTTCTAAGGATCAGTCTGGGTGCTGGCGTGAGACTAGACTAGGAGGAAACAAAGCTGGAATCAGGGAGAATAATTAAGAGTCTGTTGCAGTAATCCAGTAATCTTTTAGTGACTTGGACCAACGTGGTGAGCACAGGGGAAGTGAGAAGTTTGCTCCTGGGTGTTAGAGGCCTTAGGACTGGATGTCTGAGCTGCAGGGCCCAGGAAGTGGTGTTCAGCCTGCATTTATGTATGATGAACTTGAGGCTTAGTGAGGACAGCGGCTGTGCCTGCTTCCCCAGGATGGGCTCAGAGGCTGACCGGGCCTGACGAGGTGCTCAGAGCTGCTGGGGGAACTGACTCTGTGGTTCCTTCTCTGCAGTTACTGCTACCAGTGCCAAAGCCAGGTGCCACCACGCAGTGGGCATTGCTCCGCCTGCCGCGTCTGCATCCTTCGTCGGGATCACCACTGTCGCCTGCTGGGCCGCTGCGTGGGATTCCGCAACTACCGGCCCTTCCTGTGCCTGTTGCTTCATGCTGCGGGCGTCCTGCTCCATGTCTCTGTGCTGCTGGGTCCCGCCCTGTCGGCCCTCCTGCGAGCCCATGCACCCCTTCACATCGCGGCCCTCCTCCTGCTGCCCTGGCTCATGCTGCTCACAGGTGGGGAGCTTTGCAGTGGGCCATTCTGGTGGGGGATGGGATTTCTGGCTGGTTCTCCTGGTAGTGCCCTGGGGACCCAGTCCCAGTGTCATTTATGGGGGGTGAGGGCAGCCCGGGATTCAGCTGGGTGTGCAGTACAGTAAAATACAGGGCCTTGACACAGGTACAGAGTTCTGGCTGGGAGAATCGGGGAAGGGTTCTAGGTGTGGGCACAGAAGGAAAGACTAGTGGGGATTCAGGACATAGGTTGGGATGGGGAGGGAGCATTCTAAGTGGGGGTGCATTCTGAGTGAGGGGAGCAGCCTGAGCAAAGGCATAGAGGTTGGACAGGGAGTAGGTTCAGACTGGATGGTGGAGGTCCTGAATGCTGGTGTGAGGAGATAGCCAGTCCTGACTTGACTGGACAGTAGGGAGCCAGTGATAGTTATAGTCAGGGGAAGCTCCAGGCTTTGGAAGTTGGGAGGAGAGGACATGGATCAGGAGGTTGGTTGAGAGGCCATGTTCTGGATGACAGACTTATTCCTCTTTCTTCTGACAACCCCCCGCCTCCCTGAGATAAAATCCACCCCCCCATTTTTTTTTTTATACTATTTGTTGTCTCCCCCTGAAATGCTTTGGGATTTCTCTCCCTTGACTCCTTCCTCCCGACTCCTCCGTGGTCCCCTTTGTAACCTTGTCCTGCGGTTACTAAACTCCATGACCATTCAGTGGTCACTGTGTCTCCTTATCCTCTCCAAACCCCAGTCTGTCCCAAGGGCCCTTCCCTGCAGCCTGGGGGGAGGCCTTGGAAGGCCCAGTGGGGATGGCAGTGTCTTCCTCTGCCCACTGGCTCCCTGAGCAGCCTCCTTGATGACCCCCTGCCTCCGCTGAGACCCAAGCCCTCCAGCTGCACCTCCCTGTGGCCATTGCCCTCTGAGCCCTGGGCCCTGGTGAAATCCTGGGTGTCTGAAAGTCTGGGTGAATGGCCCAATCAGTGTCCCCGTTGCTCAGCCTCTTGCCCTTCTCCTCCATTTGACTCCCTCCCTCTACTCCCACGTCCACCCTAGACCTTGTCAGAGGCCAAACTGTGTCAGAGCCAACACCTCCCAAATCACGCTATGAGCCTGTCACCCCCTTCTCTGCTCCCCACCTCCTCTCCTTCTCGCCAGCTCTCACTCTGACAATCCAGGACACCTGCTTCGTGAGCGCCTGGCCCTCACCTTTCTGTCCATCAACCCTCCCCACGTCACTGCCCCCACATCCAGCTTAGAATCCTCATTCCCACCATTCTTCTGCCAACATCTCAATCCTCTTGCTCTGTCTGCCTCCCGCTGTGCCTTCCTGGCTTCTCTGTGTCTGCCCCTGGCTGCTGCCAGCTTCCAGAGACGCTTGGTACTTCGTGGCAGTTGGTACCATGCCGTGTTCATGGCTGCGGACCCCAGCAGATCCAACCTGACTGCCTCCGGCTTCTCCTGATGTCTGGCCCGTCCTCCCTGCTCAGAAGCCTCGCCGTGGGCCTGCTCTCCTCCTGCCAACCCAGGCTCTCTCTGCATGCTTCCTCTGGGTTTCCCCATCGGTACAAAGCCTCTCTTCACCCCACATCCTCCTCCTCCCTAGCTCTTGCCTCCTGGCTCTTCTCCTGTCAGCAGCCAAGCTGCTGCTACTGCTGCTTTTTTTTTTTTTTCTTTTAATGTTTATTTTTTAGAGAGAAAGGGGGAGAGAGAGAGAGAGCAAGCAGGGGAGAGGGCAGAGAGGGAGACAGAGAATCCTAAGCAGTTTTGAGCTGTCAGTGCAGAACCTGACGCGGGGCTCAAACTCAAACCATGAGATCATGACCTGAGCTGAAGTCAAGATTCAGACAGATGCTTAAAAGTCAGACGCTTAACCGACTGAGCCACCCAGGCACCCCTAGCAGCCAAGCTTCTTGAAGGACTTGCCCGGGTACAAGACCTTTCTGCCTCAAGACTGCTGACCTCTAACCCCCTGGATGGCCCGTATCCTGGATTCTCCAACAGCCCTTCCTGCATCCTGTTTCCTTCTTTCTTTCTGGTTTCCCTCTCTCTTCTTTTTTGGTTTTTTTTTTTTTTTTTAATTTTTTTTTTTCAACGTTTATTTATTTTTGGGACAGAGAGAGACAGAGCATGAACGGGGGACGGGCAGAGAGAGAGGGAGACACAGAATCGGAAACAGGCTCCAGGCTCTGAGCCATCAGCCCAGAGCCTGATGCGGGGCTCGAACTCACGGACCGCGAGATCGTGACCTGGCTGAAGTCGGACGCTTAACCGACTGCGCCACCCAGGCGCCCCGGTTTTGTTTTTTTTTTAATTTATTTATTTTGAGAGAGAGAGAGAGAAAAAGAGAGAGTGGGGGAGGGGCAGAGAGAATCCCAAGCAGGCTGCACACCAGTTGTCCCCGAGCCTGACTCAGGGCTCAGACTCACGAACTGTGAGATCGTGACCTGAGCCGAGATCAAGAGTCGGACGCTTAACTGACTGAGCCACCCAGGCGTCCCTTCCCTCTCTCTTCTTGGTTGGGTCCCAGAGGACCTGCCGCTGAGGTCATGGTGTTGACTCCATCTTACTCTACACTCTGGTGGGTCTTGGAACTGCCTGTGCTCCAACCGCCTGCAGATCTGCGTGTCCAGCCTGGGCTTCTCTCCTGAGCTTCCAGAACCATCCATGCATGGGTCTCCCAGACGCCCCTCCATCCTGCCTCAGGACCTTCAAACAGAATGTTTTCTCCCCTCTTCACCTAGCAGATACCTCCTTCAGGCACCACCCAAGATGTCACTTTATTAAAACAGATGAAACCCACTTCCTTTAGCCTAATACATCTGCTTGGCATTTCCCCACACAGCCTCTTTTTTATTGAAGTAGAATTCCTACAACATGAAATTCATCCTTTCAACCACTTTCTAGTATACAATTCAGTGGCATTCAGTACATTCACAATGTTGTGCAACCATCACCACTAATTCCAGAACATTTTCATCACCCCCAAAGGAAAGCCTGTGCCATTAAACAGTCCCTCCCCATTCCTCCCTTGAATCCCCCAGGCCCTGGTAACCACTAATCTACGGTCTTGTCTCTTTGGATTTGCCCGTTTGGGACGTTTCACGTGAATGGCATCATAGAATATGTGACTTTGGCGTCTGGCTGCTTTCAGTGAGCACAGTGTTTCATGACTTCCTTAGTTCATTTGTTCAGCGGATACTTAGTACCTACCGTGGGCCGGGAGGTGCTGTGCTTTTCCATCGTAACACACATCACTGCTGTGATTAAGTAACTGAGAAGCGATCTCTTAAACGTCTGTCTGTGAACTCCCGGAGGTTAGGGGTCCTGTCTACTGTTCATCTTGGTGCCTGGTACCGTGTCTAGCACCCGGGAGGTGCTCACAAGTTTATGGTGAATGGAAGTCAGATCTTGGGTAAGGAGCTGTGTCTGCCCAGGTCACCAATGGGGGCTGGCTAAGGAATAGCCAGTGAGTGTTTGCTGAGCAGAGGAACGAGCCCCTGCTTCGCAGTGGAGGGTGAGGGCAGGAGCTGGGCTTTGGGGGGACGGGGCCCGCTGCTGCTCCCTGACCCTCTTGCTTTCTCCTTGCAGGCAGAGTGTCTCTGGCGCAGTTTGCCTTGGCCTTTGTGACCGACACGTGTGTGGCAGGTGCACTGTTGTGCGGGGCTGGGCTGCTCTTCCATGGGATGCTGTTGCTGCGGGGCCAGACCACGTGGGAGTGGGCTCGGGGCCAGCACTCTTATGATCTGGGCCCTTGCCACAACCTGCAGGCGGCCCTGGGGCCCCGCTGGGTCCTCGTCTGGCTCTGGCCCTTCCTGGCCTCCCCCTTGCCCGGAGACGGGATCACCTTCCAGACTGCAGCTGATGTGGGCCTCACAGCCTCCTGACTCCAGGAAGAGCCAGAGCTGTTGGGGGAGAGGGGAGCAGGAGAGGGGGCTCCTAACTCATCTCAGGCCCATCCCTAACCTCAGGAGGGGAGGTGCACTGGTACTTAATGCCTTTTGGCAACTCCAGTCCCATCCTTGGCCTTGCCCCTGCCCAGCTTGGACTCCAGTGTCCAGGGCTTGGGCCCTGCAGTTCTGCCTCATTGGCCCTCTAGCAGAGTGGCAGGTTTGGCAAGGGGCTGCTTGGCCAGCCTAATCACCCCTTTGCCAAGTTAATAAAGCGCCCACTTGGTTCTTGGACTCCCTCCATCTTTCTAGGTTTCTGGTTCCTCTCACTGTCAGGCCTGGGACCCACAGAATGCCTGAGGGCATGAGGGGCCAGGGCTCTGCCTCCTGTGGCCTTGGTGGGGGCCAGAGCTGGGGCACAGCAGGCCAGGGCTGCATGTAGGGATCCAGGGAAAGAGAATGCAACATTCTTTCCCTGGTTCAGGGCTTTATAATTAGAAGCATCTCCACAACACTCACTGTGCCTCTTTGGCTAATCTGGTACCAGAGGCAGCAATTATGAGAGTTGATGGGATGAGATCATGGGGCAGTGAATGGAGGAGTCAGGATTTGAACCCAGATATTTGTGCTTTCTCCTTCGTCCTTACATAGCTGAGGAAAGTGTGTAGGCAAAACCGAGGCAAAGAAATCAGGTGGAGATGTTCAAGCATCTGAAGGATGATGCTCAGAAGGCCAAACTCTTCCTCTCTGGAGCTACCTGTTAAACATTTTTATTTAAATATAGTAAACAGACTTCCTGTTAAATGTGGCAGGTTTAAACACACGGGTTTACCTCTGTTTCCTCTTAAAATCTAAAATGAGAGTAAAGAAATAAAACAGGTATAAATTTACAAGGAGAGAGAAAGTAGGAGGGAGACAGTACTAGACCAAGGACCTGATGATGTTTTGAGACATGGGAAATGGATGGAGGCTCATTAACTCTCTTAGCAGAGAGTTAGAAATTAATTAAATGTTCCTAGAGGGAGGGGCCAAGAAGCAGCCAAATTGTCCCCCAGAGCCCTGGAGGCTCAGGAACTCTCCTGGCACCATGAAAGGCAAGGTTTGGGATGGACAATAGGGGGACTGATCCAAAGGGCAGCCGGGTTGCCCTCCCCCCAGGGCACTCCCTACCCCTGGCAGCCAAGCAGCTATCCTTCTAGGGTAGAGATGGGTGCTATTCGAAGAAGCTTTGGGTCTCAGGGGCACTGGGGGAGGGTGGGACCCAAAACGGGGTTAAGTGAAAAAGTCTACAGATGCTGCCAAGGGTGGGGGGTTATCATCCCGTGACACGGCAGGCTTGTCACCCAGGAACCCTCAGAGAAGTCCATCCTTCTGACAGGTCTTGCCCATACCCACAGAGGTTTGAGCTGCTAGGACTTCGTTTTTTCCAAATGGCATGTTCAAGAACTATTTTGTAACTGTTAGGAATGTGGTGTGCCTGGCACTCTGTGCTACTTTACCCCTCCAGAATACTTTTCTTTTTTCTTTCTTTCTTCTTTCTTTTTTTTAATTAAATAGTAAGGAGAGGCAAGAAGATATTTATAAAATAAAGAGGAACTCCCTCCCCAGCCCCATTTAAGAAGAGATGGAACCCACTTCTTTGAAGTCCCTGCTGTGCCCTCCCTGGTCGAGAAAACACTGTGCTGTCTTCACCATTCCCTTGCTTTGCCTTGTAATTGCATTACCTAGGTTTGTATCGGTTTTGCATGGTTTTGAATTTTATATAAATGGAATCATACCGTTTATTTAGTCACTCAATATTATGTTTCTGAGATGTATCCCAATCAATGTGTATAGCTGTGGCGCATTCCTTTTCCTTGCTGGATAGTGAGCCACTGAATCTACCGCAATTTATTTGTCCCATTTTGTCCCACGGGTCATTTTATCTGCCCCCGCTGTGTGACTCCCGAAGATCCATCCGTGGTCCTTGCTCTTCCACATAAATTTTAGAATCCATTTGTTAAGTTCCACCAATAAAAGTCCCTTTGAGATTGTGAACGGAACCCAACTGAATTTACAGATCGGTTTGGGGAAAATCGGCATCTATATGAAATTGCATTTTTCAGTCATGAATATGGTGTATCTATTAGATGTTTTCAATAAAACTATATACTTTTTCTCATAAAGATCATGCCTCTTTTGGTTAGATTTCTTTTTTTTAATGTTTATTTTTGAGAGAGAGACAGTGTGAGCAGGGGACAGGCAGGAGAGGGAGACACAGAATCCGAAGCAGGCTCCAGGCTCTGAGCTGGCAGCACACAGACTGACGTGGGGCTCGAACCCACGAACTGTGAGATCATGGCCTGAGCTGAGGTCAGACGCTTAACCTACTGAGCCACTTGGGCACCCCACATTTCTTCCTTTTTCATTTTTGAGAGACAGCAAGAGCGCATGAGTGGGGGAGGGGCAGAGACAGAGGGAGAGAGAATCCCAAGCTGGCTTTGCACTGTCAGTGCAGAACCTGACTCGGGGCTCGAACTCACATACCATGAGACCATGCCCTGAGCCGAAACCAAGAGCCAGACGCTTAACCGACTTAGCCACCCAGGCTCCCCATGGTTAGATTTATTCTTATTTGATAATGTTTTGTTATTGTACGTGGTTTATGCAAATAGATTGTGTACAGCAAACCAAAAACTTACCATTAACTTATAAACTCTCCTGAGTTTTCTATGTTTACAATAAAATAATCTGTGAGAAGACAGTTTTGTTTTTCCTTTAAAATTTTTATACCTCTTAATCTTCTTGCCCCTCCTGTATGGGTAGAGGAAAAGTAGTGGGCACCCTGACTTGTTTCTGGCCTTTGAAGAAATCATTTCAATATTTCACTATAAAATATGTTCACGGTGGGTTTCTTTTAAAACAGATGCCCCTTCCTGTTGGGATGAGCACTGGGTGTTGTATGGAAACCAATTTGACAAATTTCATTAAATAAATAAATAAATAATAAAACAGATGCCCCTTAGGTTCCCTTCTAGTCCAAATACATTAAAATAGTCTGTATTCTTTTACTTTCAATTGTCTTGTAAAATCAGCCTACAGATGCGGGCGCCTGGCTGGCTTAGTGGAGCGTGTGACTCAATCTCAGGATTGTGGGTTTGAGCCCCAACACTGGGTGTAGAGGTTATTAAAAAAAAATCTTAGAAAGAAGAGATCAGCCTATAAATGGATTTTTAAATCTAGACAACACTGTCTTCCAGTTGAAACATTTATATTTATTGTAATTGATGTACCTGGAAAGATTTCTACTTTGTTATTTTTCCCACCTTTTCTTAGCTTTTAGTTTATCACCCTTCTTACTTAAAGTTACTTTTTACTGGGTACAGAATTCTAGGTTAATAGTTATTTCCTCTCATATGTTGAAAATAATATTCTGTCTTTTGGTCTCCATTGTTGCTATTAATAACATCAGCTGTTATCTATTTGTTGTTACCCCTTTGAAGACACTTTTGTCTCCAACACTTTTAAGACTTTTTTGTCTTTGACATTCTGCAGTTTACTGTGATGTGCCCAAGTGTTGTTGTCTTTGTATCTACCCTAATGGTATTCCTTGGGTTTCCTGATTCTATGAATTGTCTTTCATCTGTTCTAGAAAATTCTTAGCCACACCTTCACCTATTTTCTCTGCCTCTACTGAAACTCTGGACCTCTCTACTCCATCCTCCTTGTCTCTTAATAACTCATATTTTCTGTTTTTTGCATTCTGGATTATTTCCACACATCTTTGGGTCTTTCTTCAGCTCTGAAACCAATCTAGTTTGTTTGTTTTTTTTTTCTAAGTGGTTGTGCCGACTCTCCCATTGAGTTTTACATGTCAAATATCTTATTTCTCCTTCTAGTTGTTTGCTTTTCAGATTTGCTTGGTCATTTTATATGCTCTCTACTTCTATTTTAGGATCTTTTTCTTTAAATATATCAAAAGCACACATCTTACATTGTTTGGTAATTCCAGTATTTTTTTTTTTAATTTTTAATATTTTTGAGAGAGAGAGAGAGCATGAGCGGGGAAGGGGCAGAGAGAGGGAGACACAGAATCCGAAACAGGCTCCAGGCTCCAAGCTGTCAGCACAGAGCCCGACGCGGGGCTCGAACTCACGGACCCTGAGATCATGACCTGAACTGAAGTCGGATGCTCAACCGAGGGAGCCACCAAGTCACTCCTTAAATTGCCCTTCTTCTTCTTGTTTCCCAGAGTGGAAACTTCTAAATTACTGATTTCAGATCAATGCTACAAGTTTCCCTTTAAGCACTGCTTTTGCTGTATCCCACAAATTTGGTAAGTGTGTTTTCATTTTCATTTAGTTTAAAATATTTTTAAACTTCCCTTGAGATTTCTTTTTGACCCACATGTTATTTAGAAGGGTGTTGTTTCGGGGTGCCTGGGTGGCGCAGTCGGTTAAGCGTCCAACTTCAGCCAGGTCACGATCTCGCGGTCCGTGAGTTCGAGCCCCGCGTCGGGCTCTGGGCTGATGGCTCAGAGCCTGGAGCCTGTTTCCGATTCTGTGTCTCCCTCTCTCTCTGCCCCTCGCCCGTTCATGCTCTGTCTCTCTCTGTCCCAAAAATAAATAAACGTTGAAAAAAAAAATTAAAAAAAAAAAAAAAAAAGAAGGGTGTTGTTTCATCTCCACGTATTTGGGGGAAATGATGAAAATTTGGGGGATTTTCCAGTTACCCTTCTGTTAGTGATTTCTAGTTTAATTCCATTTTGACCTGAGAACACTGTATTATTTCCAGTCTTTTAAATTTGTGAAGGCCTACGTTATGGACCAGAATGTGGTCTGTCTTGGTGAATGTTCCACGTGAGCTTGAGAAAAATGTGTATTCTGCTGATGTTGAAATAAGTCTATAGAAGTCACTTGTTGACTGATGGTTTGGTGACCTCTATATCTTTTCAAAGACATTATAGTTAAAGATTGACCACAGAACAGAAAGAGCTGAGAATTAAAATAGTGGAATTTTAAAAAACAGTTCCAGAGAAGAAGAGCTGAAAGAAAAATTTCTCAGAACATAGAACAGAAAGACAATATGAGAGAAGAGAGAAGAAAACCAGACAATCAATCCTGTTCTCTCTGGAATTCCCATTTATCAGGTGCTCGGTTAATGAGAATTCCAGAGAAAAGAGAGAAAATGGGAGGAAATCGCTTAAGAAACAAAATTTTGTAGAAGTGAGGGATGTACATTTCCACCTCACAGCACAACAAATAACGACACACATGTAAGTCATGTCCTGACATTTCAGAACAAGGAGGCCAGGAGCAAAAATGGCATGCAACTTCTCAACAGCATTACCAAAAATCAGAGCACAAGGGAATACCGCCGTAAAAATGATTTTCTTGCAGGAAAACTATTTTCAACTTCAAATTTTATGACCTGCTACCACACATGTATGTGAATGGGATAAAGAAATTTTTAGACAGTGTACTAAAATTTTTTAACTCTAGTGACTTTTTAAAGGCAGTACTGTGGATACACTCCACCAAATAAGGGGTAAAAGAACTGTAAGGATGAAGAGAAGGGGCCCAGGAGTCAGAGGCTCTAGTCAGGAGAAATAGTCTGCAGTAGTTCTAGAGAGCAAACAGTCCTCACTGAGGCAGGGGATGATGGAAAGTATCCAGAAAAACAAAGTCACTGTCAGAATGGATGAGGGAAGAATGAACAATTGCTACGTATAGAAAACTGACCAAATGAAAAAAAAAAAGGCAATTATTAACTCCATGAAAAATTAAAAGGTAATTTAATTATATCCCAATTTTGGCTCTGCAGGGAATAACTTTCATATAGTAAGATAAACAGCCATCTAAACAGTAAGTATTGATTTACCTGAAAACTGGGGAGAAAAGGCACAAAGTACTCCACAAGAGAGCTAAAGCCTCGCCTTTTACAATAGGGACCCAACAGATAGTGTCTAGAATGATAAATCAAGCAAGAGTAGTATAAGCATATTTTTAAGATAAATAGCTAATGGATACCTGGCTGGCTCAGTCAGTGGAGTATGTGTGACTCGTGATCTTGGGGTTGAGTTCAAGCCCCACCACTGGATGCAGAGACTACTTAAAAAAATAGCTAAGAGAACTAAAAATGATTGTAGCAAGGGAGCAGTAGTGGGGAATAGGGAGAATTTTCTCGTTATAAACGAATTCCATAGTACTAAGTAGGTACGTGGTTTTAGATAAATACTTTTTAAAAAGATAATAACTTCCCTCATCCCTAATGTACACAATCTCCTGGAGCTCCAACTAGTGAGTGCACTGGGTACCATGCACTGTTCCTGGTTTCATATTGCTTTATGTATACTTGTCCACATCAGTGCAGTTCATGTATTTTTAATAATAGATACATAGTATTACATCACACAAACTCTCTTTAGGTGCTGGGCATAGGAAGCTTCTCCAACATCATGAATAGCTACAAACTAGACTTGGTGTTCTGAGCTCACACAGTCATCACATGATTGGGGAAGAAGAGATTGTATGGTCATATGGCCCAGTGAAGAGCTAGCCCAGCCCCAGTGACAGAGCTCCAGCGATAAGGGGCTTACTACCTTCTAGAGCAGGCCTTTCCATCTCTGCCAAGCTCTCGTAGGAAGCTCTGCAGGTTAAACCTCCTGCTTCGTCCAACTGTGACTCACTTGGCTTGATCTAGAGACCCTTCACCACCCTGACCCAATTAATCTATGTCTACAAGCGGCCAGGCTCTGCACAGAGGAGGGGGATGGGCTCTTTCTTTGGTCCATACCCCATCCTTTCTTAACCTGGCCCCAGAATGCATTCCTTGGGAGGGTTTGGGGTGAGCTGAGAGCTGTGTCACCCCAATCCCTTGCTGGGGTCCTGGACAAGAGGTTATTGCCCGGCCATGGCAGTTAGTGTGGGGCCCTTGGTCTCAAGGGCAAAAGCCCTGCAGTTACTCCTGTCAAACCCCCCCTTTCTGGAGTGGAGTCCTCATTTCCTCTAGAGCGGCTGCCAAGCACGCAGGATGCTAGAGCTCAATTTGGTCACAAACTGCCTCATTTTACATGTGGGGAACCTATAGCCTAGAAGGATTTGGTTACTTCCCACAAGGCTGAGGTACCATATGCTAGGCTGCACCTGGTCATACAGAGGAAAAGACAGGTGCTCAGGGAGCAGGGTTCCTGGCTCCTAAGTGGTTCAAGGTGGCCCTGGTAGCACCAGCCTAACACTGGCCAGGGCTCAGGAGGCACTGAGGTCCGGGACTGTGGGTCTAGGGCCCTTGTGGTCTGAACATGTGCTTTCCCTCAGTCTTTAGCCTCACTCAACACCTCTGGTCCATGCCTTTCCAGCTAATGCCACTGCCCAGTAAACTTTCCACTTACGTGATTGATCTGGGCTCCAGGGCACAGAAGAGCAGTTCTGGGCTTCTGCCTCCTGTGCCACCTCCCCAGGGCCCGGAAACGCCTCTCCTGCGCACCCCAGCCCCACTTGTGCTCTAACTGAGCCTTCCTCTCCTGGGACGCTCTTTCTGGACACGAGCGACCAAGTCAGGAGTGGCAGTTGTGTGGTGTTCAGAAGCCCGGTGGGGGCTGGGGCCACTAGCTCCTGGCATGGGCGCCCTATGCTTTCCTGGCACCACCTCCTCCCTTGGCGATCTTCATGGAGCATCACAGGCCTGAGACTTTGGCTGAGCCCCAGATTTCAGGAAAGGCCCCTGTGGGGAGGCAACTACTCCCTAGGCTCCCTTGTTTGCCTCACAAGGAGAAATCAGAGCATGTGTTTTGCCTGTAATCTGACCAGCATCAGACAAGCCTCTGGAACCCCAGGGAGCAACAGGGGGCTCGGTCTCACCCAAGAAAAGCCTCTGATTACCCCAGGCCAGGCGTGGCCAATTCTGGCCTGGGCCTGCAGCAACCCAGGAGTAACGTGCCTACAGAAAGCAGCAAAGGAGAAGGCTGGGCCCGAGCCCCTCATCTCACCTTGACCACTTCAGAGATCTTCCTTCGGCCCTGGGGGTGATTTCTGGACAAAAGTGGGGAGGATGAAGGACAGCAGTAGTCCGGTGGGCAAATGGCTGGGTTTTCCTGAGGGGGAAGGAGCTGAACCTCCTGGGTACTCACTGACCTGCTGCTATCGGTCACCCAGCAGTCAGGGTGGTGAGAACGGGGACACTTAGGAGAGGAGAAGGAAACCGTGGCCCCAACACACTGCCGCTCGGGGACTGGGCCATCGACTCTGCCCAGCTGAGTGGAAGCGGCTGAATCTTCCTGGTCCCGATTCTACAGGGGCTTTAACACCAGTCCGGGGGTCAGGCGGCTGCCAGCCCCTCGCTCACGGGCATGTTGATGTGGGCACTCAGGAGGGGTGCACTCTGGCCTTCACGAAGCACCAGCACCTACGGAGGAAGTGCCGTGGCAGTAGGGGCATGCCCCCTTTACTTCCTGTTCCCTGCAAAGGCCAAGCCCAGCCTGGTCTGCACTGGTCCCAGTGACAGGCCACCAGGGCTCTGTCAAAGGGGATGGGGAGGCTGCAGACACCCACCCGGACCTGGCAGCCATGAGGGGGCCTTGTCCACCTCACTCTCACTGTCTCCCCGACGTGGTACCAACAGTGGGCGACCTACCTTGATAATGTCCGAGATGCCCTTGTCACTGAGACTCTCCACAAAGGTCTCTAGTGGGTAGCTGAGCCCTGGCACCAGCAAGGGGACCTGGGTTTGGGGACAGACAGGTAAGGAAATCAGCTCTCATGCCTGGACAGTGTTTGGCAGATTCCAAAGCACGCTCACACCTGCTGTAGCAGCTGAATTCAGCATAGGCCTGGCAGGGCGGGTGGGGCTGATGGGCCCATTCACAGGGCATATGGGTTCAGTGAGGGGAGTGGACGCTCGAGGACCACATGTATGTCCAGGATTAAACTCAGACCAATCCCAGAGTCTTTCTCAGCCTCTGGTCCTCCCAACTTGGGATCAAATTGGATCTGGGGGGGAAATTAGGCCCTTCACTCTGTGGAAAATTTTCCTTGGGGCAGAAAGAGGCTCCCATTCCCACCGCAGGCATGGCTGCGAGGCAGGATGGGCTCTGGGTTCTGGCTCTTCTCCTAGAACCTTCCGTGTGGCTCCCTGAGACCTCTCTCAGGCCGGGAGAAAAGCAGCCAAGGCAGGTCTTGGGCATTCTCCCCAGGGGAGGACCCTGCCATACCCCAGCCTGGTCTGTGGCTGTGGCCACCTGCCAGCTCCCTCACCACTGACCTGTTAGGGCTCTGTGGGCACCTAATCAGGCCCCAGCCTGGTCTTCCCCTCAATCCATGTCTCAGTGGGGCAGCCCAGTACCTTGACGAAGGCCCGGGGCAGGGCGTAGAGCACCTCGTTGTATAGGAAGCAGACCAGCAGCCCCAGGATGGGTCGGGCTGCTGAGGTGTTCTGCAGGTGAAGTGTGAGCTTAAAGGCGGGACCCAGGCCCTGAACCTGCGGAGAAGGTGGGGTGGGTGGAGGAAGCCCTTAGGAACAGTGGCCTTGGGCACTGAATCCCATGTGGCCTGGCCCTGTCCTCCTGCTTTGTCATCAATGTTCTCGAGTTACTCTCTTCCAACTGCTCTAATGTATCGTCCTGCCCCTCAAAAGGCCCCTCAGAAGCCCAGAGGCTAGTTCCTGTTTGGAGAGGGATCAGCAAAGGCCAAGTGGGGGAAGGGGCTTGATGCAGACAGCACAGGAAGCCGGTCAGAGGCAGAGCTGGCCCAGAGATGAAAGCCCAGCTCCCACCTATGGCCTCACCACTGTCCCTGCTGCTCTCTTCCCAGGATCTGACTTCCTCCCACTCTCACCCTAGGGTAGGCACAGGGATTTCATGTTCCTCCCTTTCATTCTCAGTTGCTTTGTAGCCTCTCCCTCTCTCTATCTACTTCCTTTAGGGAAAGAGAAATTGGAAACCCATTTGGGCCAGACAACACGCCTCTGGGACCCAATTTAGCCCAGATGACCTTGAGGTTTCTTGTGTCTGAGTGCAGGGTCTCCTCCTCCCGTGCACGTCTCAGGACTTCCCTTCCCTATAGCAGGCAGTCCTAGCCCCCAGGCTGCCCACAGTTACTGAAACAAACGGCTTTCTTCCTTGTACCGTAGCCGTCAGAGTCCCTCCAGTCCTGGGAAGAAATGTCCCAAGGTGACTACTTGTGTGCCCTGCCCCAAATGCGGGGGCTTGTTTTGAGGCACGGCATGGGCTGAAGGAGCTGGAGAGTGTGGCCCGCTCCACGGCCCGCTGAGGGGAAGAGGCAGCACAGCAGAGGGGAGGAGAGAGAGCACCCTCCTACAGGAAGACAGACACTTGGTCTCTGGGCCTCTGGGAGGGGAGAAGAGGGCACAAGGCCTAGTGGGCTCAGAACTGGCTCTGGGGCTGAGGGGTTCCTACCCACCCTTGCCCTCTGCCCCTCTGGCCCTGAGGTGGCCTGACTGCCCCCTAGCCCTGGGTGCTCACCACAGCGTGCAGCTTGAGGGGCTCCCGGGCTGTCACAGATACAGGATTCAGGCTGGACTCAAGGGCCTGCACGTAGGCGCGGGCAGTCCGGAGGCGCAGCAGGTAGAGGTCGGTCTGGAAGGTCCGGTGCATGGCTGAGGAGAGGCGCACAAAGGGCTGGTGCCGGAGGGAAGGAGGGAAGGAGGGGGCAGAGGCAGGGGAGAGTGTGTCTTGCGCGGGCTGCTGTTCAGACAGCACAAGAGGAAGGCAGGGGCCGCAGGAGCTGGGAACGTGGGAAAGGGAGGACCAAGGTGCAGTAGCCTGGCCTCGGTCCGGTGACACTGGACGCTGTGGGCCACACGCTGGCTGCCTCCTGCTTTCTGGTTTCCTACCACTGCACAATCCCACTCTCTGGGATGGCTCCTTCGATTTCGCCTAAGGGCTAGCGTTCCCTTAAGTCTTGTCCTTGGTCCTCTTCCTCTATGCCCTGCCCCGGCTGTGAGCACTCCACTGAGGAACAGCTTCGAGCTCCTGAGGGTGGGGACTTGTCACTACCGAGGCTGCAGTGCCCCACTCAGGACCGGGCCCACGTCCACTCTCAGTCCTGCTTCCAGCTGCCTGATGGTCACCACCCGGACGTCCATCGATATCTCGAACTCAACACCGCGGACACGCACGTCATTCCCCCGACTCCGTCACAGCGTCCCCATCCACCAACGTGCCCAGGCTCACCTCTCACGGTTACTCATTTGCCAAGGTCTGAGGACTCTTCCTCAAAGCCGCCTCCAGAGCCCATGCCCCCGGGACCCTCTTCCAGGCTTAGCACGCTGGCTTGCCAGTTGGTCCTCGCCCTTCCACACATGTCAGGCGCCTCCCACCCCTCAGAGGTCTCATGTCTGGACGTTAGCCTGTTAGCCCGTCTATTAGTCTTTCCTTTTTCCTCTAGTACTGTTACAACTTATTTTTAATTTACTCAGAATTCATTTTTGTGTCTGGTATGAAGTAGAGTTCTAACTTTTTTTTTCTAGAAGCATGCAGTCCCAATTATGTTTTTTGGACAGGCTTTCCGTTCCCCACTAATTTGAAACAACACCTTTAACATAAACTGACTTTTCCCATACACGAGGGTCTGTTTCCGGACTTTCTGAATGTGCCCTGGATCGATATCAATCTCCGTATCACACCACAGCTGCTAATTCCTACAGCTTTCTAGTTCATATA
Organism: Prionailurus viverrinus; assembly: GCF_022837055.1. Classification (NCBI taxonomy): domain Eukaryota; kingdom Metazoa; phylum Chordata; class Mammalia; order Carnivora; family Felidae; genus Prionailurus; species Prionailurus viverrinus. The sequence continues at coordinate 106,883,720 of NC_062570.1, forward strand.
GTTCCTTCTGCTGAGAGGCTATGTCCCCTCATTCTTTTTTGTTTTTTTTAAATGTTTATTTATTTGCGGGGGGTGGGGGTGGTGGTGGTGGAAGGGGCAGAGAGAGAATCCCAAGCAGGCTCTGCACCATCAGCCCAGAGCCTGATGAGGGGCTCAAACCCATGATGATGAGATCGTGACCTGAGCCAAAATCAAGAGTTGGATGCTTAACTGACGGAACCACCCAGGCACCCCAAAGGTCCCCTCATTCTTAAATTCCATCCCCCAATTTCTTAGATTTACTGAAAACCAACCGGTCAAGTCCTCAAAATAAACCCTATAGGGATTTTCACTGTAACGTTGCTATGTTCCTAGATTAATTTTAGAAGCTGTTAATTAATCAGCAGCTTTAAAGCATTAGGTCTTGCTACCCTGAGAGTCTCATCATTGAAATATTCAGATGGTCTTTTACGTTCTTGAGAGCAGTTTTATAACTTTCTTTCTTAGACTGACATTTTCTAGGGATTTTGTTGCCATTGTGAATGGAAACTTTGGATTTTCCAACTTGGTATATACCAAATTATTGAATTTTGCATATTTTACATTTGGTCACTTTAGAGAACTTCCTAATTATTTCTTGAATGTTTCAATTGTTTCTCTTGGATTCTCTCAGCTACAACAGCCTGCTAGCTCTTTTATCCTCTAATTTACCCTTTAAAACTATCAGCAGGGTCCCTTTATAAGACAGAGCTGGTCGAGTCACTGTATTTTTCGGCTTAACATCTTTCCCAGCCCCCACTACCTAGAATCAACCAAACATCTTAGCTTTGCACTCCAGGCCCTTTCGGAGCCAGCTCTGCCCTGCCTTTCCAGCCCCTGGTCTGGCCCCCCTGGCCTTCCTGCACTACACCCGCGACCACGTGGAAGATGCCACGTAAATCCAGGTAGGATCCTGTGACTCTACTCACGCCTCTGCCTGAATCTCCCTTCCCTGTCCTTCTCTGGCTGGTGGACTTATAATCATTTTAGGGTGAAGTCCAGTGTCACCTCTCTCTGAAGCCTCTCCCAGGCGCCCAGGCAAACTTCCTCACTCTTGTGAGTCTCAACAGCCCTTTGCAGAGACTTCTTCTACATCTGTCACGCATGTGAAATTAGCAAGGTAGACTGAGTTCCTAAGGTAGGGGTCTAAACCTATTTCAAGGCATTTGGCACAAGGCCTGGCATAATCCTGGGTACCGAATGAAGGGAAGAATGAATGAAAGAGCAAGAAAAACTGAATAGGAAAAGGAAGAACCCTGGTCAAATTCAGCTTCTCTCATGAGAATTCCTGCATCTAGAAGCAACTGTTCTCCCCTCTGCATTCGAGGGGCGTGTGCCCTCACCCACAGGATCTCCCACCTTGAGGCAGTTATTGGAGGTAGGGGACACCTCCTAGGCTGTCTCTGGACTTCCAGAGGCAGGAAAGCTGCCTGGTTGCCCAGTGCCTGGGGCACCCAGGCGGGTTCACCCAGTTCTTGCTGCTTTAGAGCAATGGAGAAGGAAGAGGCAGGACCTGGCCTGAGACTCACCGGTGCCAGCCTCCCGCTCTCGCAGCGTCTGATCCACATAAAGCCGGGTCTTTCGGGGCACGTTGAGTTTCAAGGCCTGGGCTGGTGGGGGGCCCGCCTCACCTCCCCCTTCCACAAACACTGCCGTACGCTTCAGGATCTTGATAATCAGGCCACCGCCTAGGGAAGTGGACAGACAGAAACAGATCTGTCCTCCCCAGTTCTACCCTACATTCCCATTCCTTCCTCCCCAAACAATCTGCCTCGTATAGACCCAATTCTGTCCATGTTTGTCTTCCTGCTGAGATTCTGGGTATCTAGAAGGAATAAAGGATGTTTTAATAATGTCCTACTATCCATCCGTTCACTCAGTAGTTACTTATTAACTATTGTGATGTTAATAGTTAATTAACATAATAAATGTTAATTAAATATTGTGATGTCTCCTCAGACACTGAGGAGACTGGGGTGAACAGGAAACACTGGCGCCTGGGAAGTGAAACCAAACTGCTGATGAGCTGGCCTCAGACAGGACATGTGTCTACAAGCCTTGCTTCCCAAACCCAGGCCTGCCTATGCTTCACATCCACATCTTCTTTCCTAGGATCTAGCCTGTCACCTTTGCGTCTAACTCTAAAACTCTTGCCAGGTCTAAGTCTGCTCACCTCGTGTGGTCATGATGAGGGTGTTATCTTCCCGCCCATACCGGCCAAAACAAAGGCTGGTCACTGCATCCTGTGGTGGAGACACCAGGACTTAGTTGGGAAAATACCATGGAGAGGAGAGCAAGACTGAGGTGGAGTGATAAGGCTGGGAGACCCCGGATATGATAGAATAAAGAGATGTGAGGTAAGGCCTGGGGCAATGCTGCCTCTGAAATATTTCCTCTATTTCTCATCTCCCATCCAATCTCACTGCCGCAGTCACAGTTCCAGACTGAATGTCATTGGGCTTCTGGGGTCACCTAACAGGTCCCCAGCCTGGTCTTTTTCCTTAATCTGTCCTTCACACTGATGCCTTTCAAAAATATAAACAGGATCGTGTCTATTTTCTGCCAAAAAAATTCCCATGGCTTTTGTCCTCCTGGTTAGAACGACTTAAGGCCTTCCACATCAGACTCCAACCTCCCTTTACTGTCCCTCTCCTCTTTACCCTCCTCCCACCCCTACAGCAGGCCTATAGTTCAAACCAACTGCTCTCAAACTTTACACATACACACACACACACACACACGTTTCACATGTGATATAACCTAAGCTTTCTTTCCTTTTTAACGCTTATTTAGTTGAGAGAGAGAGAGAGACAGACAGACAGAGTATGAGCAGGCAAGGGGTAGAGAGAGAGGGAGACGCAGAATCCGAAGCAGACTCCAGGCTCAGAGCTGTCAGCACGGAGCGTGATGTGGGGCTCGAACCCACGAACTGTGAGATCATGACCTGAGCTGAAGTTGGACGCTTAACTGACTGAGCTATCCCGGTGCCCCTCTTTTTCTTTTCTTTTTTTTAATTTTTTTTTTTTCAACGTTTATTTATTTTTGGGACAGAGAGAGACAGAGCATGAACGGGGGAGGGGCAGAGAGAGAGGGAGACACAGAATCGGAAACAGGCTCCAGGCTCTGAGCCATCAGCCCAGAGCCCGACGCGGGGCTCGAACTCACGGACCGCGAGATCGTGACCTGGCTGAAGTCGGACGCTTAACCGACTGCGCCACCCAGGCGCCCCTCTTTTTCTTTTCTTAAGTAGGCTCCACGCCCAATGTGGGGCTTAAATTTCCGACCCTGAGAGCTGAGATCAAGAGTCACGTGCTCTACCCAGCCAGCCAGGTGCCCCCTCTGAGCTTTCTTTTTTATGTTGCTGGTTGTGGCCCGTTAAATTAATTTAATGACCCACAACTTAGTGTTTGAAAACACTAATCCAAATTCCTCAAGCCACCTGTATTCCTTAATCAAGAACATTCATGCCTCTCAGCCTTTGTTCATGCTGTTTTCAGTCTGGAATATTCTTTATGTATTCACTTGGCAAATTGTTTCAAGGCCCAGAGGAACTGCCACTTGCTATGAAATGGCTTGTGAGTTCCACCCCCATTTACCCTTCACCACCCCCCCCCCCCCCAGTTGCTAGGCCCCTCTGTACTTTTTCAGTACTTTGTTCCTCTTTAGACTTGCTTGTATTTGAATTAGCGGTGTCTCTGGCTAGCTGTCATCTTAAATTATAAATTCCCTGAAGGCAGGATTTAGACATTGTTTTATCCCCCACATGGGCTGTGCACATGAGATGCTCAACAAATGTTTCTGAGATACATCAAAAGTCAAGGGCATCAGGTGGATCAGGAGAGGCAGCTAAGAAGCCCCAGAGGTGGGACCAGAACAAAGAGGAGTCAGCAGCTCACCGGGGTGCGGATGACATTGAGCAGGGTCTTATCACGGTAAATGCGGACTTCTCCATTGGCCAGCCCAGCCATGACGGCCTGCAGGCCCCGGGAGTGCTGCTCCAGGAGATTCATGGTCAAGATGGCTGCTGGCATTTGCACTGTCCACAGCTTTTTACCCTGGGAGAGAAGAGCTTCTTACCCTGGGAGCGTTCAGGACACAGCGTGGAAAGAAGGGGTGGCTGGAGTTGCAGGGAAAGAGACACCAGAAGGAATCGCTTGCTAAGGGGGACCAGAGACACATACATGGAGGGGCTGGGGGGTGATGCTTGCCCAAAGGCCACACCTTGTGGGTGAAGCCATGCAGGCTGTCTTGGGTGCTGCCCACCACCAGGACCTTGTGTACCCGGACAAGCCCCACAGGCTGGGCGCTCAGCTCGATGCAGTACTTGGGGCGCTTGGCGTCTCTGTGGAATAAAGACACACTCTCCAAGCTCCAGAGCCTCTCCAAGCCTCGCCTTCCCTGGCTGACACTCCTCTTTCTAAGCCCCACAGACTATCCCTGAAGGAACCTGGGCCCCAAAGCAGATGACCATAGTATTGTTTCCACGCTTACCACTTAGCAGCTGTGTGACCTTGGATAACATGAAGTGTGTTTTCTTTCCCAGTCTCCCTGCTGCCTTTACTACAGTGATTTGTGTGATGACCTGGCATTTAATGGTTTACAGTGAGTGTACTTAGGCTAGGTGAAGTGCCACTGGACTTAGGTAGTGTAGCAATTTGTCAGAAACGCACGAGAAGTCTGCTATGTGTAGACGCACTGTTTTCAGTTTCCCAGCTTCTAAATCTTAGTTTCTCTTATCAAGAAAGTAGGGGTAATTCCTGCCTACGAATCACAGGCTATGGCTCCCCTTCCTTCATGTGATGGCCATCAGATGATCATATCCCATCTGATGACCCATCCGAGAGCCTCCCTCTGGTCTCTGGTCCTCCTTCCAATCTACTCTCCACCCAGCAGAGTAATCTCTTAAAAATATAAATGGCTCATAATATTCTTCTGATTAAACCCCATAAGAGTTTTCAAACTCAAAATCTTTATCATGTCCTAACAGGCCATGCCTGGTCTGCACACATCTCTTTCCACCCTCCCCCCTGACCATCAAGCTTGGGGAGCACATGGCAATGTCTTTTCTATCTTGAATTTGCTTAAGTTTTCTCTGCTTACAACACTTCTTCCCCACTTTTGGAATAACTGGCTCCTTCTTAACCTTCCAAATTATCTCCATAGACAGGTGTTCACTGATCACCTTGGCCCTATTATTTTTGCCCACTGAGCTTGCATTTTTCCTCCAAAGCATGCATCCAATTCGAAATACATCTTGCTTTGTTGACTTTAACATCTGTCTTCCCCTGAGGGCAGGGCCTATGTTTAGTTTATATCATTTAGCAATACATCCTCTATGCTTTACATAATGCTTAAAACACGGTAGGTGCTCCAAAATACTTCTTTAATTAGAAAATGATTATCAGCCTAAAGCATAAAGAAGTGTCACATACCTACAAAGCAATACAGCAAATGGGAGGCTGTTTTTGTTTCTTCCCATCACTGACTGCACTGCTCACGTGCTACAGCCACCTTACCCAGTCTCTCACTTTGCCTGCTCATCACACAAGCCTGCAGGTGGCCCCCTATGCACGTGAGCTCACCTTCCTAGCCAAGTTCCCAGCTCTTTCCACTCCCAAATACCAGCCCCAAAGCCCCTGAAACCAGCCGGTTTCTGAGATGTTCCTTCTGGCCCCACAGACCACGATGCAGTTACCTTCTCAGGATATAGATGTTCCCGTTGCGGCAGGCAGCAGCAAGCCGGAACTCCACATCAAACTGGCCGGAAACATCCAGGAAGACGGGGACGCTGGGTAGGCTCATCTGCAAAGGAGAGGCTCAAACATCCCAATTTTTCTGGTGCCCATCCTTCCCTACCTTGAAATAACGCCTGTGAGTTGGTTCCTTGTCCAAAGTCCCAATCTCCTCATCGTCACCCTGCTGGTCACAGTTTTTGTATGCTTTTCCCGGAGGGAAACTCGGCAACGGTTTTGTCTCTACCTTTGACAAAACTATGCCACTTCTAGGAAGGTACCCTAAAGACGTATTTAGATAAACATGCACAGGGGTTTGGGCAAGGAGGCCTACTGCACTGGTGCTGACAGTAGTGAAAACTGAAAACAATGTAGACATACAATGAGTGCTAAGGTAAATAAATTATGGTCCATTTACATAAAGGATGTTGTGTGGCCTTTAAAGAAGCTAATATGGTTTTATACAGATATAGAAAGACACTGATGAGTTGCCAGTATGTGAGAAGAGCAGGCTACGTGATCCTTACCACAAAGCCGTTTTTGTAAAAGAAAATTTATTTATGAGTTATATATCTGTGTCTCAATATAAAAATGTCCAGAAAGACATGCCAAAACTTTAATAGTAGACATTGTGGGTGGTGGTATTTTTGGACACATACTTTTTGCTTCATGCTCATCTACCTTTTGTAATTTTTCCACAATGTGTATTACCAAGAACTAGGGGCAGGAGATGGGGGAGAGAGCAGAGGGAGGGAATGCAGCCCGGGCCTCGCTGTGCCGAGGGCCTGGCCCCATACTGACTGACCTTGGCCAAAATGACGAAAGCCTCCGGGTCCAACACCAGGAGCTCCTTGTTCTCAGTGCCCAGCACCAGGCAGGAAACAGCATCCTCGTCAGCCAGGTTCTTCTTCAAGGTGGTCATGGTGGTGATGACTGTCTGTAGAAGAACCCCAGGAGTCAGCCAGGGGGGCCCCACCCACCATCTCCACAGATACCCCAAGGACACCACAGGAGGGAAGAAAGAGAGCAAAGGAGGAGGAAGAGTATCAGAGATGTGATCTAAGTTTTATGTACAAAAGTATTTATGGCAACAAACCTAACTTTTTTTTTTTTTTTTCAAAAAAATTTTTTTGATATTTATTTATTTTAGAGACAGAGCACAAGCCGGGGAGGGACAGAGAGCGCCAGAGACAGAACCCGAAGCAGGATGCAGTCTCTGAGCTGTCAGCACAGAGCCCAATGTGGGGCTTGAACCCACGAACCACGAGCCTGAGCCGAAGGCAGACACCCAACCGACTGAGCCACTCAGGTGCCCCAGCAACAAACTTA